>NW_007037766.1:0-2047 GCF_000164805.1 Carlito syrichta
GGTTTATTGCCATGCTTTATAGGCACATGTGTTTGAAAATAACTCCACTATCTATGAGACTCATTTTCTATTTCAACCATCAATTCAACATTTCCAATTACCTGTGAATATATTGGTCTGAATACTGTGCCAGAACTTTGAATTCATTATTTTCAAATAAAGATTCACTATTTTCCCCTTAATGAAAATAATAATCAATTGGCTCCAGTGAGCCAGGCACAACTAGGTGCTAAGGATAGAACAGTAAACAGGACATTGTTTCTGTGGTTGAGACAAGTAAACAGAAAGTGGGGAGACGGTTTAGAGAAGAAAAAAATGGGAGATTGGAGAACTAAACTAAGATCAAATCATGAAAAATATTGAATGTCATTCTATGGTGTTTGAAGATTGTCTTGATAGCAAATGGAAGCCATTGAAGAATTTTAAGGTAAACAATGATCTGATTTGCATTTCTAAGATCATTCTGACTCCAGGATGAGGTATACATTAGAGAAAGCTAAAACTAGACTGTGAAATTCGTTACCATAAGCCAGGGAGATGATAACTTTATGAGACTTACTAGAATTCGTCTTATATTATTATTTGCTGTGAGGACATTACTCTTTTCTCTATTGAATGTGAAGCCCTTAAGGATGATAATTTTATTTTGTTTATCCTTGTATACTTACCCATCCTTAGCACATTTCTTTGCACATAGTACATGCTTTCTTAATGTTTGCTTGGCGAATAAATAAATATGAACTTGCTACTGTTTTAAAATTTTGCAGAGTACAGTGAAAAGATAAAATGAAAGCAGTTATTGAGAACCAAGACAAATAGGGAATTAGTGATGGGTGAAATACAAGCTTAAATAAGAGAATAAAATTTGATGGTAGGAATTGCCCATTTAGGAGACATACTAGTTTAAAGGACTATTAATTTAATACAAATACTCTCAGTTCTAAGTCACAGAACCTCATTCTTTCCATCACCAGTGTATATACGTGTACACACACACACACACACACACACACCATAGCTTGTAAGAAATAGAATATACAGTGAAATCAGGTGGGCAGTACAGTCCCAATTTGGTCAATGTTCAGTAACTCCATCTGAAGTAAATCTCAGTAAAGATGCAGAAAATGAATAAATGGGAGCCTTAAAATGCTGATGATTCTTTTTCATATTGATTGGTTGGGTGAATGTTTGTGACCATTGGTTATCTTGTTAATGAATTAGTTAAGAGTTTAAAGCTATGTCTAGCTTCAGTGTACTTGGAAGCACTCTTTATGCTCTCATCAAAAGTTAAGAAAATACAACTTCGCCTCAATAAAGTTTTCCTTTATTGTGTTTTTATTATGAGCCAGGCTACATGTTATCCCATAGAATTCATCTCCACCTACCTGTTATTGTCTCTACAATAGAGACAGGAACATTGAGGATCACAATAAATAACATTTAATACTGGCAAAGTCCAGTTGACTTCAAAGTGTGTGCTCTTCAACTCTGTATTTCAAAGAACAGAAAATGATTGACTTTCTCATAAACTCAGGGCTACTTTGGAATTCCCTCGGTCTCTGTTTGGAGTAAAACTGCTAAAAGTCCGTTTCCTTCAACTGTGTTGATTAGAAGTTCTTCTGTGCTAGTTAGCATGTTAATAAAACGGAAAACTATAGTTTTATTAGGAAATGTCTTTAGAAAATGCTATTCCCTTGGTTATATGTTCACCTAGATCAATGATATCTCCCTGATACTCAGAAGAGTAAGACTTGCTTAACACAAGCCTTGGTGTCCTGAAATTGCGTGTCTTAGTAGTAGAGATTTACAAGTCTGGGAATGACCACACCCAAAAAAAAAAAAAAGTAGCATTATTGCTAATAGTCATATTACCAAAGTAAACTAAAATCAAGGTGTAAACATTTCCAAAAATGATAACAGCAAATAGCCAACATCCTTCTCGATGTGTGATGAGTACCCAGAATTAATGTTTTATGTCTTCTAATAGATCTTTTAAAGATTCTTCTATTTTTGCTTTTAAAATATGATCTTGGTCTCTGGGTAGATA
>NW_007037767.1:0-11342 GCF_000164805.1 Carlito syrichta
CCTGAGCGCCGGGGCGCGGAGCGGTCTGCCGGGGCCTAGACGAGCTGGGCGGCGCGCGGGGCCGGGCGTCCCCCAGGCCCCGGCGGGTCGCGGGCCCGTCACCCCTTCCAGCTCTCCAGCGCTCCTGGCGACAGCCCAGGCGGCCGAAGCCCTTGGCTGGCGCGCCCCGGAGAGGCCCGCCTTCTAAACTCTGTCCCGTGTCGGGTTGGCGGCTCCGACCGCTCGCGGGTGGCAGGGCCCAGGCGGCCGTGGAGTTTCTTTCTGCGGGCCGGCGCCAGTTGCGTGCTTGCTGCCTCTGCTTCCTCTTTCCAGCCCCCTCCAGGCCTTTGCGCTTTTTAGAGCACGGGCACACCCACGGCCCTCTCTCTGGCCCCTGGGTCCACAGACAGCGTGGGTGGGGACCGGAGGCCGCTCACCCAAAGCCAGCTTTGCGCCCCACACCCGAGGCCAGGCAGGTGGCTCTGGGAAGAGGCTTGAGCCAGCCCCGGGCTGGGCCCTCCGTGCGAGCTCCGCGCAGGTGGGGCCGTCCTGAAGACGAGCCGTGCCCTGCCCGCAGCGTCGTGGTTTGGCGCTCACTGTTCAGCCTCCTTCCGCCTCCGGAGTTTCTCTGTGTCCCGTGGGCACCCACATGGCGCCTGCCTGGACACCAAACTGCTGGTGGGAAAATGCCTCGCTCGCTGAATAACGTGCTCTAACGCCAGACCGACCTGGAGCTTGGCCTGAAGGGCTCGGGGTGTTCTGGCAGAGAGAGCGCGTTCTCTGCTACGCATCAGGAGCTTCAAGCTTTCCTCTGTTTCTCACCACTAAGTGGGTGTTGCTACCCTCCCTTTTAGATGCACACTCTGCTGAGCTTCTGGTGTTGAATCAAACAGGTAGCTACGGCCAGAGTGGGGGCAGGATGTAAAATCAAAGTGTTTGGCTGCGTTGGGATATTCAGAGGGATTTGCAGGAAAGCTCTTGAAGGTGATCTCAAAGGTCATGACTGGGATGGGAAACCTCTTTCCCACAAACACCTCCTGGAAGAAGTGATAAAGGCTGACACAGAAGATGAAAATAAAAACAGACGCCCTTACTGTGTTACTCTTGGAGTTCAGCTTGTGAAGTTGGATTTTCCTTTTGCTGTCATGCTGCTCGTAAGACAAGGACTTGGTAATGCGTTGACATGTTGTGAGTATGGCAAGAAAGCATGGGTGATTCAAGGTAGAGTAGGAGAGAACCAGGACTTGAATCAGCCATGAGATGCTATGACAGCAAGGCTTGGCGTTCCAAAGCAGGTGCGGTAATTACTTAAGATTTGCCTAACTCATTCCTGGCCTATGTGTCAAGCCGCTGTTAATTATACCTGGCATTGTTAGGAAGCAGGACATAAAACATATTAGCCCTCGTGGCTAAGGCTTGAAAGCATGCACTTGAGCATCCCAGGAACTCGGAGGGTAGTAACTATCTCAGAGTAAAAGCACAGTGGGGTTGGAAGGACTTGGAAACATGGTATGTCAGAAAGCTGAGGGTGGTCCGGAGCACACATGGCCTAGGCCCCAAATCGTTCGAGAATCACATGACTCTGGTCTTTGAGGAGCCCACATCATATTGTGAACGCCCCCTTGAAACGGTATGCTTTTTGCCGGCAGAGAGGCTGGCTGCTGGGTGCATGGCTGCTTCCTTGGTTTCTGGAACAGGGTCCATCACATGCTAGGCACTCATGTTTTATATAAAATGAATAACTTCACTCCTTCAGTTTCTGGAAGACTGAACTAACCCAAACACCTAGACGTCACTGCTTCAGTGAACCCTTCTTTAGTTTCCTTTAAAAGTTTTTTTAATTTTAAACTGTCGTAAAATACACAGAGCAGAAAATGTATCATCTTACCTATTTTAAAGACACACGGTGGCCTTAATTCCCTTTTTAACCTGCCAAAGTCTTCCTATGAGAAGGGCCCGCAACCTTTCATCCTTTCCATTCTCTCATGGAGTAACCGCCAAACGTTTCCAAACTTAGTGAAATTTTCCCACCTCTCTACTTCTCTGGAAAAGCACAAGATGTTCTTACATAGAAGTGGCATACACCACCTTCTGGCTTATCAGAATCTAGAAAATATTATTTAAACTGTTGCTCCAGAGCCCATCTGATCTTTTTATTCTTTAGCTTTTAAATTTTGATTTAATGTTTTTTTTTTTTGATATTTGTGTACTAACAGCAGGTAAGTTTTAAAGGCTCTGGTGAGAACTCTGTAGACTGGTGACCTTCTTTTTGGGGTTTATCAGCTATGATACTTTTGTTGGAAAATGATAGGGACCCTGACTCGATCCAGTTTAAGCAATAAAAAACATTTTATTTCACTCATTAGGATGTCCAAAAGCTGGGAAATTTAGGGCTAGTTAATTCAGTGACTAAACGGTAATCACTGAAATCCAGGATCCGTATTTTTTCCATCTCTGCCCTGTCATCTTTAGTGGAGTGGCAACTGGTCCAGCTGTCACAGAGAAATGGTTTCCTGTGGTTTGCTTACAAGGGGAACTCCCCACCACACGCACACCTCCCATCCCTGGTTGGAAGTGGCTTCCTACCCAAGAGTGATGGATTTCCATGATGGGATTGATTACTGGTTCTTTTTTTTTTTTTTTTGAGTTGGAGTCTCACTCCACTACCCAGGCTGGAGTGCAGTGGCACGTCCAAGGCCGCCCCAGCGTCAACCTGCTGGTCTCCGGCGATCCTTCTGCCTCAGCCTTCCAAGTAGCTGGAACTACAGACGCACGCTACCACACCTAGCTAATTTTTTATTTTTGTAGAGATGAGGTCTCGCCAAGTTGCCCGGGCTGGTCTCGAACTTGCGGGCTCCAGCAAACCACTCATCTCAGCCTCCCAAAGTGCTGGGATTACAGGCTGAGCCACCGAGCCCCGCAGTTTACTGGTTCTTAATAAGTCTTCATATGAGTCACTTGTGAGTGCAAAGGGGGCACTTAAAATTGCCATTCCTGGATCCCATCCTTGTAGATTCTGATTCTGAAGGTCTGGACATCAGGGTTTTCAAAAAGCTCCCCACGTGACTCTAATGTATAGCTTGGGGCGAGAACCTCTTGTTGGACTCATAATGCATGGATTTAAGGAGGCAACTCCAATGTCTACTAGTCCATATGTTTTAAAAATGGGACGAAATGCTTTTAAAGTTTGTTTAAATGTATTTCTCATGCAGATATTATGAGTATATTTTTGGTTTCCACAAGCGGCATCGTGGGCCGGCTGAGCTTGCAAATGAAGCCCAGTTACAGCAGCTGACTGTCTCGATCGTCTCTGAGTCGGAGTGCGATGCCTTCCCCAGTCTGTCTTCCGATGAGTCCTGTAAGTACCGACGAAATGTCGGTGTATCGTTTTCTAAGCTGCTTCTTAACAGACTTAAGCATCAGAAACTGCCTCCATGCTATAAACCCCTGCGAGTTCCTGGCCAGTGAGTTTAACATTCCTATTCTTAAAACAACTTTTAATTTCTGATTATCAAAGTCATACATAATTACTGTAGAAAATTTGTAAGTACAATAAGTGCAGAAGAGGAGAAATAAATCACTCATAACTCAGCATGCAGACAGGATTAACCACTGTTATTTTAGGTATATATATATATTTTTTGCATAGTAATGTTTTACATCGATATAAATTTCTACATATAAACATTGACATGAACATGGGAGTAAGTCAGTACATGTGGATTCTGTTTTTTGCATTTTTACTATTTTTATATCCTGCTCTTTTGCATACTACATTATAAACATTCATGCATTTCACTGAATAGTCTCCTGTGACTATTTCCAAATTTCCAAACTTAGTGAAATTTTCCCACCTCTCTACTTCTCTGGAAAAGCACAAGATGGTCTTACATATAAGTGGCATACACCACCTTCTGGCTTATCAAAATCTGGAAAATATTATTTAAACCGTTGCTCCAAATGCCCTGCCATTGCATGGCTGAGCTTACTTGGCTAATCCCTTGCTTTTGAAATCCAGATCATTTCTTGATTTGTATCTTTGAAGACAAACCTGTGCTTGCATCCGTGATCTCTGTTTATAATCTAATTTTATACAAAGATAATGCAGAACTGGGAGAGGTGGTGGGTAGAGTTGTTTCATTTTCTTGACAGTACAATCAACATTTAACTATTTGATGCCGGTTGTTGTTGTTGCCTAAACCATGTGCTCTAGGGCTTTTCCCAAATTGTTCTAGGAGGAATAAACAACTGGACATGCCTTTTCTGTAGGCTGGAAATAATGTGGGATGGCACCAGTGAATCAAAGAGAGGCAACATGAGGATGTGTGTGATATAAAATTAGTGCGGGAGAGAGCAGACAGGAGAATTGGGCATAAAGATAGAATTGGGCATAAAGAATTGGACTGCAGACGTAGAGAAAAGAGCGACTCCTTTGTCCCCAGACTGCCTCATAGTCAGTTAAGTATATCTTGATCCTCTCGGTATAGATGAGATTTCTTAATACATCTTCTTGAAGAATAACTTTCTTTTCAATACTGTAGCTGTTCTTAGAAGAGAAATAGGGTAATTCACCAACATCAGCCATGTGATTTCAGTCGATACTTGGCTCTCAGACACTATATGAGGTAGGTTTTGCAATCTGAATTGAGATAGAAATAGTCATTAAGTTGCCATGGAATCTTTGCTATCTATTAACTTCAGCAATACATATGACATATTGTAAATTCCAGAAAATGGAGTGTGCCCAGATTAGAAAGTAACAGCTTCTCTTCCAGTAAGCTCTGCAAATCCTCTTTATTCTGAAGGGAAAGCTTCTTAAGACAATGTAATTGAGAAATTTTCTGGTTGAAGGATAAACTAGTTTTAAGTCTCTCAACTCATTGATTATGATGATAAAAGTAACATACGAATGGAAATAACAAGATCTCACATGTCCAGGATGAAAGGAAAGGTTGGATGACATGACAGAAATACATCTGTCTCTGTTAAAAGTAAAAAATGTGCATTCCCCCAAGAACCAAAAGTGGGCCGGTTTTTACTCTAGAGAAATGATTGCATCCATCAAGGATGTTCGATGCAGTTGCCTGCAGAAGGGAAGACCTGTAAACACAACCTAATGCCCACCTGGAGAGGAACGGGAAAACATAACTCGTCAGTCCCCACCAAAGAGTATTATCCCAATGGGCAAGAATAAAGAGCAGTGTTAGAAAGGACAGACTTGGAGAGCCTGCCAAGATAAACTGCTGAGTTGAACAAAGGAAGTCGTATAATAGTGTGTAGAGGAGGACCCCACTTACATATTAACACACACAGGAACATGCACATAAAGCAATACTCTATTTTCTCCGTACACGTGTGTGCATATAAAGCCTCAGAAACACCCTGATAAATGTTTTCCTTGAGAAAGGTAGCAGGAGTAGGGTGCGTATCTTTCAGGGGACTTTTGCTTCATCTATATTTTATTGTTTTTAAGGGAGATTATGTTATTTATGTTACGAAACCCCCTCCAACACGGTATTTGTGGCGCAAAAAAGTATAGAAGGCAGTAATTGAAAAGGCAAAGATGTCACTCCTGTCCCACATCAAGGCGATCGTTGCTCACACTAGTAACTTTGTTTTGAAATAAAAATTGAAATTCTGTAGCTATGTTTCCTTATATTTAGGAAACATGATTTCCTTCTAGTTGTTACATATATTTTCCACTGAAGTGAATTATGATCCTTTGTAATATCAGCCAGACCTCAGCTGTTGGGAAATAATTCACGCAACATATTAATGCTTTTAAGTAACTCTTTGTGCTAACTTTCTGGGAGATCTCAAAATAAGAATGTGGCCAAAAAATCTTTTTAAACAGTAACCAACGGAATGGTGAGTTCCCGGTAGCCGATTAAGAGTTTGATATCGATGGAGAAGAAACATGATTAAATTGTACTCATAACAGCAATACAAGTCTTAGCCTGGCATTTAGCAATCTCATCACTGGGGCCGTCTAAAGGAAGTGGCTATCTTGTCAGAAGACGGTCACCTGAGGTGGTCACGTGATTGATAGAGCTCTTGTGCCTACGTGCAGCCAGCTGCGTGTCTGGGTGGTGGCGGTGGACCAGCCCAAAGGATGCAGTATTAAGTCATTAACCTCCAGCTCCACCAGCCACACCTCCTGAGTGTCACTGCTGGGGCAGAAGCTAAAGCTGTCACGCTCTTTAGCTGTCAGCCTCTGTTCCCTCTGGTGCTTTATTCCGTCAGTGGTTAACTCCTCCCCAGACCTCTCTCAAAGACTATCATGACTATTGGGCCAACCTTAGGCTGAGGATGATCTCAAAGATTGAAAGAGTTCCCCTTGCTATAGGTGGCCACTGGTTACATGTCTGTCAAAAAGTCTTGGAAAGTCGTGTCAGTTTCATGCCAGTTACAGGTCCTGGGAATGACCTCTGCTCCGTAATTTTCTATTTCCCCACGCATACCTAGCTAGCCTGCCTCAGCTGGAACCCCATTCTAGATGGCTATGAGCTTCTGACTGTGACAAAGCTGCATTAAGCTAAAGGGAGTTAGGGAGTAAGTCGTAAGGCAGATGTGGCTGATGTTCAGGAAAGATGAGTTCAGGGAAAGTCGGGAAAAACGGAAGGGAAAAGAGTGGAAGCTCTCACAGTGGGAGGGGACCCGAAGGGGTCGCCCTTGTTTTCTCATTCTTTAATGAAAATGTGGGTGCCACAGAACCATTTTATTTTCTTTATTCTAAAAACAACAGTGCTGGGCTCAGTGGCTCAAGCCTGTAATTCCAGCACTTTGGGAGGCCTGAGCTCAGGAGTTCCAGAGCAGTCTGGGCAAGTTGGTGAGACCTCATCTCGATAACTCTCTGGCTTTAAAGGGGAGGTGATTTGAGTGACATCTGGGTGTCGCCAGGGACCCGTGGGCACTGAGGAAGGGTTGTATCTTTGACCTAAAATCTTGGCTTAACGATGGCCTGCTCTGTGAAGGGGAATTGGAGAGGATAATTCTTGGAGGGGAGTATGAAGAATCGTGGTGAGGACACCCTCGTTCCTGACTGGAGCAACTCAAGTGACTGGAGGGAGCTGCTGGGACTCACGCAAGTGAGGAACCCAGGAGGCTGCCGGGGAAGCGTGTGGAGGAGCAAGGAGGGAGGGCTCCGAGTGGGGTGCGTGGAGTTCGAGGAGTCTCTGGGCCCGCTAAGTGGGGACGTCCCGGAGGCCCTGGAGAAACAGGCCTGGGGCTCCGAGGAAAGACTAGGCCAGAGATACCAGTGACAGGTGGAGAAAATCTATGGTGTGTCGTTGAGGGGTTAACAGTTTTTTGAAAATCCCCCATGCAGATACTTTACTTGTGAAAGAACCGGTGGCTCTCCTCAAGGCCAACAGAGTTTGGGGAGCATTACGAGGTAAGTTCTGTGCCGTTTCATCGTTATTTTCTCGTGAGGGATATTTCCAGTTGGTGCTTCGGGCAGCCAAGCATCGCAAAACTTTGCTGCCTTGGACTTCTTACAGAATGCTTTGCTCCAAAGTGATTTCTATTAAACACGGACTTCTCAAAGCACGAGAGGAACCTCACTGCACCTTCTTAATGTTCGGTGGTTCTTGTATTCCTGCAGTGCTGTAGTTCCCTGATTGTTTGGAACTGGTGTTTATCAGAGCGACAAATGGCCCCCGCCTGTTCTGATGAGGCGATTTTGTTTCCTCTGTCATTTCTTGCTGCCTTCAGTACGAGCATCTGCCTCCCTCCGTTTTCAATTCCTGTAGTTTAAAAACATAACCCAGCCAGGCTCGGTGGCTCAGCCTGTAATCCCACGCTTTGGGAGGCCGAGGTGAGTGGATGGCCTGAGTCCACGGGTTCGAGACTCGCCTGGGCAACGTGGTGAGATCTCATCTCTACAATAAATCAGAACAAAAAATGAGCCGGGCGTGGTAGCACACGCCTATAGTTCCAGCTACTTGGAAGGCTGAGGCGGAAGGATGGCCGGAGCCCGTAAGGTTGAGGCTGCGGTGGCTGGGAGCGGACACTGCCCTCCAGTCTGGGCGACAGAGTGAGACTCCAACTCAAAAAATAAAAAATAAATTAAAAAAAAAAGTAAAAACATAACCCAGTTTGGCCAGTTGTGGCTCATGCCCATAATCCTGACACTTTGGGAGGCTGAGGCAGGAGAATCGCTTGAGCCCAGGAGTTCAAGACCAGCCCGGGCGACCTAGCGAGACTTTGTCTTAAAAAAAAAAATTAGCGGGGCGTGGGAGCAATCCCAGCTGCTTGCCAGGCTGAGGCCGGAGAATCACTTGAGCCCAGGAGGTCAAGGCTGCGGTGACCATGATTGTGCCATTGAACATCTAGCCTGAGCAACGAGTGAGACCCCAGACTCAAAAAAAACAATGAAGGAAGGAAGGAAAGAAAAGAAACAGTGTGGAAAATGGAAAGGTAAATATACTGAAGGCAGTGGGCCCGAGGAACCTTGAAAGATTTTCCTATGAATTTCAGGATTCAAACTTCAAAGTTTGGCGTTAGGAAGTTTACTTTTGCTATTTAAAAGTTTATTTTACCTCTTCTTCTATGTAGATAGGGTACTGTATTGACTGCTGAGTAACAGAGCTTTTTAAAAAAAGAGTTTTTTTTAAAAATGTGCGCTAACCGCCCAAGCCCGTGGTTTCAAGACCGGCCTGGGCAACTTGGCAAGACCTCATCTCTAGAGTAAATCAAAAAATTAGCCAGGTGTGCTGGTGCACCCCTATGGCTCCAGCTACTTGGAAAGCTGAAGCGGAAGGATCACCTGAACCCAGCAGGTCAAGGCTGTGGTGGCCGTGAGTGCGCCACTGCACTCTAGCCTGGGCGACAGAGTGAGACTCCCACTCAGAAAAATGTGTGTGTTTGTGTATGTGTGTGTATGAGCTAAGCAACCAAAGTTCTAGTAATCCAAAATAAATACAAAAGCCTTGGGATTTGACTCAGAGTGTTGACTAAAATCATCATCGTTATGCTGTTTTTATAGCCATCATAATGGCATAATTAGTCTTATTTCAGTAATAAAATATGAAAATGTCTATAGATTTTTTCTAATTATTTTTTATTGATACATAATGTACATATTTTGGGGGTATGTGTGATAATTTCATACATTAAGATAATGTGTAAAGAATAAATCTACAGATATTTACTACAAACGCAACCATTATATGTGGATCACTTGTGTATAATGTTATGTGGCTTTTAGGCTTTCCGTTGTTGGCTCTGCCTGTCTTGTCAGGTTTCAGGCCGGAAGGGTCAATCCTTATTGATGTTTTCATTCATGCAAAGTAAAGAACTTTACAGAATGTGCATTTACTAGATTCAAGTCCAAGAAGTCCTTATTTTCTGTTTCCCGTCAGACTTTCACAGTGATGTGCTCTAAACTGATGGTTGAATGTAATGCCACTTAACAGAAAATTTCCAAGTCACTCTTCCCGGTATGAACCTGTACTTGGGGAGGGGAGGGGAGGGGTAGAGGAAGGCAGAGCAAAAATGGTTTTGAACTCTTATTAGGTTAAACGTTTCCCTGGCTATAGAGCTGTCAGCTAGAATTGTGAATCTTAATGAAGTCAAGGCCAGTCAAAGGAATTAGCCTGTCATCTAGTATCTGAAGGGAACAATCTATTTGAGTAAAAAATGTTTGCAGCTCTAAGTAATACAAGTTGTAAAATGGGCCTTTATTTATAGCTTCCTGGTAGTTTTTGAGCCTTTTCCTCTCTGTTAAATGTGGGTACCTTCCTAAGGTGGCTACAATATGTGGTTATAAAGATTTTTTCTCATAATGCTATAAATTTATTAAGGAACTGGTATTTTCTTAAGTTACTGTTCTTTTGTGTCTAATATTCAAATAAACCTCAGGGTATGAGTATAATGAAGTAAAGCACTTGTATTAGATGAATAGCGAAGGCAACAGACATTTTTTTAAAATTCAGATTTTATTTTATTTTATTTTTTGAGGTGGAGTCTCACTCTGTTGTCCAGGCTGCAGTGCACACTCACGGCCTCCGCCGCCTCAACCTGCTGGGCTCAGGCGATCCCTCCATCTCACCCTTCCAAGTAGCTGGAATTACAGGCATGTGCTACCACGCCCAGCTAGTTTTTTGATTTATTGTAGGCTGGTCTCGAACCCATGAGTTTAGGCAATCCTCTCACCTTGGCCTCCCAAAGTGCTGCGATTATAGGCGTGAGCCACCGTGCCTGGCCCAGCTCTGATTTTAGAAAACATGTTAGAGAGTGTAAGTTTAATATATGTTGAAGGGTGTCGATGTGACACTTATTTAATTTTATTTGCCTTACTTGGTTATGACTCTGTGTTTAGATTACACAATTCATATTGTCTTAATTTGTTGTTTTGTAAATTAATGCAATACTTTTTACTTTCCTCAGGTTTAGAGACCTTTAGCCAGTTAATTTATCGAGATTCTTATGGGGCTGTAAGTATGATTATTATATGTTACTAAACATTTTTGGATAGACATACTACCAGTAAAATGTAACCTGTTTAGCTATTGTTAGCTGAAGGTTTCTTTTCCCCAAGTATTTATCTTTGTTGGTAAATGTGAATTTCACATTTTTTTTTGTTCTGAATTAATCTTTTATCCAACACTTGTATGGAGAGATGTCTTCATGGAACTCAAGTAAAGGGAAAATTCTAAAACTAAATCACAATTTTATTTTGTCTTATAGTTCACCATCAATGAAACCAACATTATTGATTCTCCAAGGTTCCCTCATAGAGGAATTTTAATTGATTCATCCAGACACTATCTGCCAGTTAAGACTATTCTTAAAACTCTGGTAGGTAATTACTTCATTCTAATCTATTGTCTATTCTGAAGCTGTATTCTCCCAGAGATATTGTTACTTAGTGTTGGTTACAACTGATGTGCAGACTAGAACAGGGAGATTTGTTTTTCTTGTATGAAGTATTAGCGCTGGGCATTCTTTCCTTCCTCACTGTGTATTTCCTCAGCTGTCACCCTCCTGTTTCCATTGGGGAGGCCACATATAACATGTAGCCAAGACTTACGAGAAAGGCAGTTTTAATACTGCCCATTGATCCTGTATGTATACCCCTATTTGTCAAATCACATGTCTAGACTTTTGGCTGGGAATCCATGGCCTCCACACTTCTGGTGTCCTTTACTTTTCATGACTTCCACTTGCTTTTTTAAAAGTGGCATTAGAAGCCAGGCTCGGTGGCTCAGCCTGTCATCCCGCGCCTTTGGGAGGCTGAGGTGAGTGGATTGCCCGAGCCCGCGGGTTCGAGACCCGCCTGGGCAGCGAGACCTCATCTCTACAATAAAAATCAAAAAATCAGCCGGGCATGGTAGCGCATGCCTGTAATTCCAGCTACTCGG
>NW_007037767.1:11501-23574 GCF_000164805.1 Carlito syrichta
AAAAAAAAAAAAAAAAAAAGTCGCATTAGAAAGGGATCTGGAAGCTGCTTTATACCTAGGGAACTATTCCAAAGGAATATGGAGGTTAGAAAGGTTGACAGTAACTATTGTCGAACTTCTTTTTTTTTTTGAGTCAGAGTCTCACTCTGTCGCCCAGGCTGGAGTGCAGTGGCATGCTCACCGCCACCGCAGCCTCGACCTGCTGGGCTCCGGCGATCCTTCCGCCTCAGCCTTCCAAATAGCTGGAAAACAGGCATGCACTACCCTACCCGGCTTATTTATTTATTTAATTGTAGAGACGATGTTTCACCAAATTGCCCAGGCTGGTCTCAAGCTCCGGAGTCTCGGCCTCCCAAAGTGCTGGGATTACAGGTTTGAGCCACTGTACTTGGCTATTTTCAAAATTTTTAACTGGCTCATCTGTACCATCACCTGCCAATTTGTAGGTTTCCCGAAGGTTTTCCTCTCATGTTTTTCTGCACCTTCTCTTGATCATTTATGAATACAGAGTACTGTTAAATTATTTTTACATTCAAATAAATTATGCATTTAGATATGCATAAAATGGGCAGTCATCCCATAATTTCATTTACCGAAGATTGACACAAAATTTCACATCCCATTTATCTCGTTTTAGACTTAAATAAATAAATTATCACATACAATGTGACTTGAAAAAAAACCTTATATGAGACTGTACTTTTGCTATCTTTTTAACAATTGAATGTTCCATTTTATGTACCATGATATATTTAACCAGTCTCATGCTGATGGACATCTAGGTTAATTTGTGATCATAAGTAGCACTGAAGAAAATGAATTCTTATATGTATATATTTGCACACTTGTCAAGATTATTTCTTGAGGATAAATTCTTAGAAATGAGTTTCTGGGCTTAAAGATATATATTTTATCTTTTGGTGCATTTTAGCTTCTGGTACATACTGTCAGACTGCCTTATAGATAGGTCATAGCCACGTATGCTTGGCCAACAGTGTGGCACACCTCCATACTCTTTGCCAATCTGGTGATGAAATATATCTCCTTGTTTTAATTTCCTTGCATTTTAGCGAATATAGGTCTCTTACTCGCTATGTCAATGTTGTCTTCTAGAACGTTAATGCCTTCCTTATTGGTTTAGTGTTTTAATGTTATATTTGTCTATAGTTTGTGTCACTGATACTTTTATATTTGCTTATGTTTATATTATATACTTAACCATCATTTATTCTTGTGAAATTGTTCTAAATTTGTTTGCTTATTTTATCTTTGCCTGTAGACGTTTATTTATTTATTTATTTATTTAGCCAAGAGCCCTGATAACAAATATTCTAAGGAAGTAATATCTCTCAGTTTTATGCTTTATCATTTTTGGACTTGAGATAGTATGCTAAGAAATGTCTTCTCTACAACAAGGGTAAAATATAAAAATAATCTATCAGATATTAATATTATACTTTTCCCAATTAAGTTTTTGATTCAGTTAGAATTTACTTTAGTATATTATAGATGGTAGACATTTTAACTTTATTTTCAGCGTCAGGCATGGTGGCTCACACCTGTAATCCTAGCACTCTGGGTGGCTGAGGTGGGAGGATTGCTTGAGCCCAGGAGTTCAAGACCAGTTTGGGTAACATAGTGAGACCTCATCTCTACAAAAAATGAAAAATTAGCAGGGCACGGCAGCATATCCCTGTAGTCCCAGCTACTTGGGAGGCTGAGGCAGAAGGCTCCCGGAGCCTGGGAGGTTGAGTCTGTGATGAGCTGTGATTGTGCCGTGGCATTCCAGCCTGGACAGCAGAGTGAGACCCCCTACCCAAAGAAAAAAAATTATTGGTCAGTTACGTTGGCTCAAATTTGTAATCCCAGCACTTTGGGGGGCCAAGGTGAGGGGATTGCCTGAGCCCATGGGTTCGAGAACAGCCTGGGCAACTTGGCGAGCCCTCATCTCTACAATAAATAAAAAATCAGCCGGGTGTGGTAGCGTGTGCCTGTAGTTCCGGCTACTAGGAAGGCTGAGGCGGAAGGATCGCTGGAGCCCAGCGGGTTGTTGCTGGGGTGGCCACTGCACTCCAGTCTGGGTGACAGAGTGAGACTCCAACTCAAAAAGAACAAAAAAATTTTCCAAATAGCCTATGATTCCATCATTTCCCCACAGGCTTTTAATTATATTAAATATTAAATTTCCATAATACAAGAATCAGTTTCCAGGCTTATCTTTCTCTATCCCAGTCTGAATTCAGGCTTTTATTCAAGGAACGCTTTCAGTGGTGAATGGTGAATGATATTTTAAAACTAAAATCTGGGTTCCAGGTGTGCTCAAGGCTACTAGTGTGTCATTGCTTCTGGGCCCTCTGGACAGACAGGTGTGTGTGTGTGTGTGTGTGTGTGTGTGTGTGTGTGTGTGTGTGTGTGTAATATACATTTATATGAACACACACATCTTTCCCTGTTTTAATCTGTCTATGTCAGGTTGGCAAACTGTAGCCCAAGGACCGAATCTTGTTCACCACCTATTTTTATAAATGAAATTTTACAGGAACATTTGTTCACAATGTCAAAATATTTACTGTCTAGCCCTTTATGTAAAAAGTTTGCCAACCCCTGGTATATATTAGAAACCATATGTTTGTACTAGTCAGCTCAGTTCCAGTAATACCCACCATATTTGTAGCTCCCTTCTCTCACATTAAAAATCCTGTTATCCTCAATATATTTATTTATAGAGTCTACTTTTGTGTAAATCATTCTTCAACCCCATCAGCCAAATCCCTTCTGCCCTGATGGGGCCGGGAGGCTTTAAGTTCTGATTATCCAGGAGGACAAATCGTCTGTAGTATTTTAAAAATCTTTTTCAAAGAGTATGTTTATATTTGATGTAAATATACTAGTGCTTATTCCTCTAGAGTATACATAATACGTAAATTTGCCTGAAGTTTCTCTAGGAATGGTATTCAGTTTGTATTGGAGTTCTTTTATCTCTTACGACTGAAACTCAGACTTCAAAACTGTGGGAATTGTAATCCCTGGTATGCAAATAAATGAATGTCCCATTTTTCCCTTTGCTGCATTTCCAAGCACGGTAACAGTAGCAGCCAAGAACAATTTTCCATACTTGGCAGACCCCTAGAACCTGGGAATTTGTAAGCTTTCCCTTCTTTCATAAAGCAGTTATAGCTCAGTGTCTAGAATGAATACAAAGTCTGCGTAGGCTTTTAAATATGACACGTAAAGGATAGACAATGAAGAATTTACTCTTCCTCCGCATTCTCTGCCGAAAAAGCAGTTTTAGAAGGAATCCGAGTCACTGGAAGCAGTCCCAAATGTAGATTGTGTATTGGATCTACAGGTTGTGATTTCTTTTTAACCTGTTTGCTTGCAGGACGCCATGGCTTTTAACAAGTTTAACGTTCTCCACTGGCACCTCGTTGATGACCAGTCCTTCCCGTTTCAGAGCACCTCTTTTCCTGAGCTAAGCAACCAAGTGAGTAAACCAAGCTATCGTGATCTGTCTGCACAAATCTTTGGTGTAGCTTCGCTAGAAGTTTGTAGCTTAAATGTTTTCTCTTATGGGTGGAATCAAAGTGTAAAAGGTAGATGTTGTGGTTTTTAATTTTTTGCCAGGCTGTGGTTTAACATTTTAGATCATAAAACTGTTATGTTTTTGTTACTGTTAGGTTGTAAATGTTACTGTAATTGTTATTGTAAACATTATGTTATTCTAAATGTAAACACTTTCTAGGGGCAGTATAAAATAAAATTTTAAAAACTTAATGTAGAAGACCTAAATAATTCACATTATGTAGAGTTAAGATATGTTTATCAAGTAGTTTAACAGTGTACTTGTTTTAAACAGAATTGTTTGGAAATCAGTAAATGATTTTTTTTTTTGCTGTGAAAAACTATATGACAAAGGACATTTTAGAATTTCTTTCTTAGAAAATAGTGGTCATCTCAGTTGAAAGTGTTCATACGGGGTGTATTATAGTGCAGCTTGGAGGGAGCTTCAGTGTGGCCTGGTTTAACCCATTTGTCATTCAAAAAAGTCACTGCCATTCAGAACTTCCATGCCCTGTCTCAAGCTGTAGTTAGGAAGAGGCAGAGCCAGGACTCTCAATTCCGTTCTCTGGCCGTAATTCCAAAACTTACTCCAATGTTATGATGCTAGCAGGCTGAAATGCTAGCAGCACTTATGTTTTTATTTAATTTTGTTTTACTTTTTTTTTTGAATTGGGGGTCTTACTCTGTTGCCTTCCTGGGTCAGGCAATCCTTCTGCCTCAACTTCCTGAGTAGCTGGGACTATAGGCAGGCACCATCACAACTGGCTAATTGTTTAATTTTTTTGTAGAGATGAGGTTTCATTATGTTGCCCAGGCTGGTCTCGAACTCCTGGGCTCAAGCAGTCCACCTGCCTCAGACTCTCACCACACCTAGTCTGTTTTACTTTTTATTATGGAAAATTTCAGACATAAGCAGAAATAGAATAGTTTGATGAATTCCCATGTTCTATCACCTACGTTCCAAAAGTCTGTACGTGCCAGTCTTGTATCACTTATACTCCTGCAGACACCCTTACCCCATTTTAAAAAATCAAACCCCAGATATATCTCACTGTAAAAAGGTTTTTTTCTAAAAAGAAAAAAAAATATTTATTGCAGCTAAAATATTAACAAGAATCTAGATAGCCAATGTTCACATTTCCCCAAGTATCTTTCACTCTTTTATTTTTTATTATTTATTTATTTATTTATTTTTTGAGTTGGAGTCTCACTCTGTCGCCCAGACTGGAGTGCAGTGGCCGCTCCCGGCCACTGCAGCCTCGACCTGCTGGGCTCCGGCGATCCTTCCGCCTCAGCCTTCCAAGTAGCCGGAACTACAGGCACGCACTACCATGCCCGGCTAATTTTTTTTTGATTTATTGTAGAGATGAGGTCCCGTCAAGTTGCCCAGGCAGGTCTCGAACCCTCAGGCTCAGGCAATTCACTCGCCTCGGCCTCCCAAAGCGCAGGATTACAGGGTGAGCCACTGAGCCCAGCCTTAAATCTAGTCTTGATACAAACTGGATTTAGGGGATCACGGGGGCAAGACTACTTTTCAGGAGTTGATCCCGTATAGCCCAAACATTGAGAAATGTGCTAAGTAACACTTTTAACGGACCTTTATCTTTGGCTACAACCAATATTGAATCCTGATTTTTCAGGTCACCTACAAAAGGAACTGAAGTAATCTTTAACACAATCAGGTCATTCATGATAGAGTCTATGGGGAGAATTTTTAAAGCTGATAGTATGAAGGACAACAGCTGCACTGTTGAATTTTGACTTGACAATGGCAGGTTTTCACAGGTTTCGCTTTGGAGACAAACATTTTACTTCTGTTTTGTTGTATGGTGGGTTACATAGAAGTTGAAACAGCATGATAGACATTCTTGAAAGAGGAGTCCTTGAAAGAGGAGTGGAGATAGATATTTCTTTCAGTAAATCTGGGATTAACCCAAAGGATACTGAGAATTTGTTGAAAAGATGGGGTAAACAAATGATTTGACAAAAGCCCCAAAGTTGTTATCATCCTTTGGGTGTATGTAACTTAGCAGAAATTTGCTTTCTGTTTTTTTTTTAGATTTTCTACCCTGAAACTGATACTATATTATTATTATTATTATTATTATTATTATTATTATGAGTTGGAGTCTCACTCTGTCACCCAGACTGGAGTGCAGTGGCCGCTCCTGGCCACCGCAGCCTCGACCTGCTGGCTCCGGCGATCTTTCCGCCTCAGCCTTCCAAGTAGCTAGAACTACAGGCAAGCGCTACCACGCCCAGCTGATTTTTGATTTATTGTAGAGATGAAGTCTCGCCAAGCTGCCCAGGTGGGTCTCGAACCCGCGGGCTCAGGCAATCCACTCACCTCAGCCTCCCAAAGTGCGGGATTACAGGCTGAGCCATTGAGCCCGGCTACTATATTATTTTTAAGTGAGTCATCCAACATCGCATAAAACTATTTAATACAATGTAGTAGAGAAAAAAAATCAGCTATTAGATATCAAGGTACAAACGGATTGTTAACAATTTCCAGGACCAGATCCACTTTGGGCATTTTTGTGTTAATACATGTGGCTTTTCCAGGGAAGCTATTCTTTGTCTCACGTGTATACACCAAAGGATGTTCATCTGGTGATTGAGTATGCCAGACTACGAGGGATCCGCATTCTGCCAGAATTCGATACCCCTGGACACACGCAGTCTTGGGGAAAAGGTGAGAAATCTGTGTTTTGTAAGTTGCAAAGAATGAACATTGGAGGTCCTGCAGCTCTCATTTTATGACTTGGTATTTGCTTATTTTTTCTGTGTGATTTGCACAACAGTAGCACTGTTGACAGATATGATTCAGTAACTATTACATGTATCTTACCAAAACCTCTGGGATACCAGGAAATCAGTTCTCAGAGGGGAATTTATATCTCTACAAGCACACATCAAGAAAATGAAAAGAGCACAAGTGGAAAGCCTAACAAATCACCTAAGGGAGCGGGAAAGAGAAGACTCTCAAAACCCCAACTTTAGCAGAAAAATCCAAATCACAAAAATAAGAGCCCAAATATGGAACATAGAAGACAAAAATATCATAGAAAACATCAACAAAACTATTACATGTCTACTGTGAGCAAGTCATTGTGTCTAGGAAACTGCCCAAAGTATAAAAAAGGGATAAAGGAAATAATAAAAAATGATTACAACAAGTAGAACATGACCAGTGAATTCAAATGGTTTCATGGATGTGGTGACAAAGTGTTTTTGAGTGATCAAGGAATATATTCACTTTTCATATAGAGGAACTAGCATGAGGAAAGGCATGCAAAAAGTGGAAGACAGGCTTGACAAGGAGTAGCTAGAGCATAGGAAGAGGTGGAAGCATAACAGGGCGGTGGTTAAGAACTGAAGCTCTAGGCTGGGTGCAGTGGCTCATATCTGTGCCGTAGCACTTTGGGAGGCCAAAGAGGGAGCATTGCCTGAGCCCAGGGATTCAGGAACATGGCGAGACCTCAACTCTACAATAAATCGAAAAATTAGTTGGGCATGATAGTACACGCCTGTAGTTCCAGCTTCTTGGAAGGCTGAGGTGGAATGATCACCTGAGCCCAGGAGATTGAGGCTGCGGTGAGCCATGATCATGCCACTGCACTCCAACCTGGGCGAGAGTGAGACCCCAACTCAAAAAGAAACACAGGAAGAACTGAGGCTCTGCAGCCCATTATAAACTGCCATTATAAACTGGGTGAACTTGGACAAGTTATATCACATTTGACCTCGAGTTTCCCCATCTCTAAGATGGGGCTGCTAACGGTAGCTATCATCTAATGTTTTTGAGGACTACATCATGAACATAAAGCACACGGTTCAGGCCAGGTACGTTGGCTTAAGCCTGTAATCCCAGCACTTTGGGAGGCCTAGGTGAGGGGATTGCCTGAGCCCTTGGGTTTAAGAACAGTCTAGGCAACTTGGCAAGACCTCGTCTCTACAGTAAATCAAAAAATTAGCCAGGCATGGTAATGTGCACCTGTAGTTCCGGTCACTTTGGAAGGCTGAGGCAGAAGGATCACCTGAACCCAGCAGGTCGATGCTGGAGTGGCTGTGAGTGTGCCACTGCTCTCCAGCCTGGGCGACGAAGTGAGACTCCAACTCAAGAAGAAAGAAAAAAGAACAAAAAAAGCACACAGCACAGCACCTAGCATTTATAATTGCTCAGTAAATATGGTTAGGGTAGACGTGGACAGTGAGAAGAAAGTGCATGGCTTGTAAAGGGCCTTGGGTGAGAATGTGGACTTCATTGGGAAACACTGGAAACCAGTGCAAGGTTCACAGCCGGGGAGTAACATGATGGGAGCCACACTTTGGGAAACCCTTTGTGGGAGGGATAGATGAGCGTCCTTTAGGGTGACATCAGAATGGCGTTCGCTATCAGGGTGACAGCGGGAAGGGAACGTCGTAGGCGGAACTGAGAAGCATCTGGAAATAGCCATAGAACTTGGCAACCGATTGACTGCAGGAGGAGGCGGAGGCATAGACTATAGGAGGTGGGCGGTACCCGTACTACATAATATGAATTCAGAAGCCAGAGAAGGAAAGGAGCTTAGGCGGTGGCGATTTTGGTTTTGGCTACATCATATCTGAAAGGCAGCCAGGGTTTCCAGTTGTATTCCACGGGAATTGGAAATACAGATTGAAGCGCAAGGAAAAGGATCGCGGTATTGTGAAGACTGGAGAGTCATGAATACTTGAAGCGGACAAAGTCTTAGATAGCAAGGGCAACGAAGAAGTAAAGAGACAGGGCTCAGGAGACAGTTCTTCTATTTGAAAGGAATTAACATGCTCATCTTGTGTGTGTAAAATCTCTCATAGCGTCAACAGAATAATGTGATCATGTGCAGACAGGTCTTCGAGTGCACTTCTTTTCAAAGGAATCTTCGTGTTTCTTACAGGTCAGAAAGACCTCCTGACTCCATGTTACTATAGACAAAGCCAGCTGGACACTTTTGGACCCATAAATCCTACTGTGAACACAACTTATAGTTTCCTTACTACGTTTTTCAAAGAAATTAGTAGGGTGTTTCCAGATCGTTTCATTCATTTGGGAGGAGATGAAGTGGAATTTAAATGTTGGTAAGACAGTTCTTTAAAATGCTTATTGGAAAACAAAAACAGAACTGTTGTATTGGAAGTAGATGTAGAGCACCCCACGTGAAAAGAGAGGATCTGGGGTAACACCTCTGCTTGTAAAGGTTTAAACTGGGCAACACAACTCCTGAGATGGTGAATTCTTTTTTATAGAACGCACATTTTGGTGGTATAACCAAGTAAAAGCTTAGGAAGGAGAATCAAGATGCAGAGGAAAACGGAAATTTTAAAAAGAGGAATGCCTTTACTAAAAGAGGAACCCCTAGAGTGAGATAGGGCAGTGATTCAATGGGGAAGAGGATGTGGGGGTTGGGGGAGGGGGTAAAGAAAGCTATTTTTACAGAAAATAAGTTCCTGGGAAAAACTATTTCCAATGGAAAATTCAGATAACCCATCATTAAATTTCCAGGTTTCTTGGGCTCCCTACAAATGTTAAGTTTTTAGTCTGCACAACGGATGTTTGGGAAAGGTGCTGCTTTCAATGATAGATTGTGCATATCAAACTTTCAATGAAATTATTAATCACTGTTTTTGTTTAAGGGAGTCAAATCCAAAAATCCAAGATTTCATGAAGCAGAAAGGCTTCGGCGAAGATTTTAGAAAACTAGAATCTTACTATATTCGAAAGTAAGTTACTTGGCAGTCTACTGCTGTATTTCATCCATGCTTTTTGTAAAAGTTTAAGCTGTTATTTGGTACTGTGCTTTATTTTTTATTTTCTCTCCACCCCTTGCTAAAAGTGTAGATGTGAAAAATCACTAAAGAAAGAAACAATACCCACTGCTTTCTTAGGACTCCTAAGAGTCACATGGTACCTCCTAAATATTTGCAATAGCTGTTGAAATCTAGGAATGCAGTCATCTGTTCTGAAAACTCAGAGCCCTGGCTACCCTGCGAAGTCTTTATGACCCTCCAGTTCCTGGCATTCATTTCCAAGAACATTTGTTGTTTCCAAGAGCATTTCTTTCATTCTGTTCCTGTACTGTCCAACTCAGAAGCCATCGTCACGCATGGCTGTTTGTATTTAATTAAAGTTAAAGCTTCAGTTCCTCAGTTGCATTAGCCACATGTCAGGTGTTCAGTAGCCAGGTGAAGCTGGTGGCTACCATGTTGTTGGGTGCATACATACATTTCCATAGTGCAGAAAATTCTGCTGGACAGTGCTGCTGCATACTAGGGAAACTTTTGCTGTGAAGGTGAGAGTAAATATTTTAGGCTTCATGGGCCACGTAGGTTGCACATCCTTCTATTGTTAAACAATGCTTTACAAATATAAACACAATTCTTAGCTCATGAGCCATGCAAAAACAGGCTTCAGACTGTAGTTTGCCAATCCTTAACTCTACCGCTCACTTTGGCAAGCCCAGATGCCAGCCTTTTTCTGTTGTTTTTTTGTGGTGCATTCTAACTGTGTCTACCTCCAGAGTACCTGGCATCTTCTAGATACCTGTAAACATTTTTGAACCAATTGTCAGCACCTGCTAAATGTTATTTAGGTGATGTGACAGGCTAGGTTATGGTACCCATTATTCTAAGATGGCCATGAAATGATTAGAAATTGCTGTTGGTACAATTTCCTATGAGTTGCCTACCATCTCAACTTGAGGTTGCTTCTTCCCATCTTAGGGGCATGCTTAGCTCATTCCCTCAGCAAGTAACTGTTAAGCCCCCAGACTCTGTTAGGTTCTGAGCCATGTGCTAGGAATATAGAACTACTTGGGTCACCCAACTTTAGCTAGTTCTGCTATAAAGCTGTGTTTTACTGAATGGCACCTCTCAACATTGCAAGGGATCGTGGGTAGGAAAGGTACATGATTTAAACATATTGTTAAGCTTGTGATCTTAAATAACCAATTTTTTGCAATGCTAGGGTTTTGGATATCATTGCTGCCATAAACAAGGGATCCATTGTCTGGCAGGAGGTTTTTGATGATAAAGTAAAGGTGAGGATTGTTAAGACTGCACCTGATTCTGATAAACAAGACTTAACACTTTCTCCTTCTCATCTCTCCCCTCTACCTTCCTCCTTTGCCATCTCATTGTGAACCACAAGGGTAGTACTTTAAGTTCCTTTTTGTCAGAAGGGCTGAACAAACAGTTAAGAACAAATAAGTCTTTCTTGCTATTAAGATAGTTTTGTTGTAAGTGAAATCATCAGCATATGCGTCTTAAAAATATTTTCTCTCTGATATAGTAAGAATTCTTTACTTTCTTTGGGGCAACTGGGAAGTGACAAGTCCACTTACTAGCATAACCGCTCCAGAGGGGTTGGGAACATCCTCATAGTTTCAAAGCAAGCAAAACATTCGTGTGGTAGAAATGCAAGTCTCAGCCTTAGTTCACTGAACTTACATGGTTTCACCTATGAGCAAGAGTTAAATATCCAACTTGAAGGCCGGTGAAGCCTCAAGTCCCTACATAGGGACTTGAGGCATATGGCATTAGCTCTGAGGGAAAGGGAGCATAAGAACATGTATATATGCTTAAAGGATCTTAGACAATCACGTTCCTAGCTACACTGCCTGAAACCTTCAATTGCATCCACTGCGTTCACTAGACCTAATAATCCGTATCGCCATTTGTCACTTGAACAGCTTCAGCCGGGCACAATAGTTGAAGTGTGGAAAGGAAACGGGCATTTTGAGGAACTCCGTCAGGTCACAGCATCCGGCTTCCCTGCCATCCTTGCTGCTCCTTGGTACTTAGATGGGATTACCTATGGGCAAGACTGGAAAGACTACTACCAGGTGGAACCGCTGAGCTTTTCTGGTGAGCGAAGCAGCCTTCACTATCTTCATTCCTCCCGTGCAGGAAGCCCCTGCACAGATGCAGCCCAGCTGCCCTTTCGTAGTGATCCTTGATCTTGTGGGTTTTTTAAAGCTCGGCTTCGTTGTAAACTCTCTGAAAGAAACCAGATACTTGCCGAATACAAGGACTTCTGAAGTGGATCCCCTCAGAGTGTATCTTCATTTTCACTCGAGTCTCGCCTCCTGCTTTCGGAATGCTGTGACTGCACAGACCTTGCAGGTCCTCTTCTGCACTGTCCCTTCCGTGTATGACACCTAAGCAGCGTTGTAGTCCAGGCCCATGAGTGCCGGGCTGTGTAGTCTTGGGGCTCTGAGGAGTCAGCATCCTTGGGGGAAGGCAGACAGAGGTGACATCCAAGCAGTGGAGCTTCAGGCTCTCAGACCTTTTCATTAAGAACAGTTCTAAGCGGGCTCAGTGGCTCAGCCTGTCATCTCAGCATTTTGGGAGGCCGAGGCGAGGGAATTGCCTGAGCCTGTGGGTTCGAGACCAGCCTGAGCAACTTGGCGAGACCTCGTCTCTACAATAACTCAAAAATTAGCCGGGCATGGTAGTGCACGCCTGTAGTTCCGGCTACTTGGAAGGCTGAGGC
>NW_007037767.1:23594-34220 GCF_000164805.1 Carlito syrichta
GAAGGATCGCCAGAGCCCAGCGGGTCAAGGCTGCGGTGGCTGGGAGCGGCCACTGCGCTCCAGCCTGGGCGACAGAGTGAGACTCCAACTCAAAACAAAACAAGAAAACAAACAAAACAGTTCTACATTGTCCAGTTTTGTCTACCAGTCTTTAGTATAAAATTTCCTTTGAAAAATGATTTTGCTGCTTAAAAAAAGTTTCAAAAATGGTAGATATATGAGAATTGATAGAATTTTCTCTAGAATGCATTTTATGAGGATCAGCATGCCATAATTACTGTGAAAAACAGTATTAGCTACTCAGTTTTTATTGTTAAATGCCAAGAAATTAAAGGCAGGCATGCCAGCCACAGTCCATTGCAGAAGAAACTAGCACTCCACTTGTATTTTCTGGTACCCTACTAGCAAGCAATGGGGGCGGGGGGAGGCGGCACAGGGGAGCAGTAGAGGGAGCGGTTTCCAGTGTCCAAATGAGCTTGTGTGACACCAGAATAAAAGTGTCCTTGATACTGGCCCATCGCATTAGCCAACAATGCTAACATGCACCGAGAGCCACGGGCCGGGGTGGGAATAAAGTTGGCCATCTTCGTATGCCACAACCGTGAACATCTCCCACGCAGGACAAATCAATACTGCCTCTGCGTGCAAGCCTTGAGCTGCAGCTGCTTAACTGATGTCAATTCCATTATCTTAACGTAGGTCCTGAGGAACAGAAAAAACTTGTCATCGGCGGAGAAGCCTGTCTGTGGGGAGAGTATGTGGACGCAACCAACCTCACGCCAAGATTATGGTAGGAATCTCCATGATCACATCGGAATTCAGAATGAAGGGGCCTTGGCTTGCTTTCTCCATCCAAGCGGGAAAGCACTAGGACTTCCTCCAAGCATCTGATTCAGATCCTTATTTTTAAGAACATGAATTTAAACCGCTCTGGGAAATGTGTGGCTTAAATTTCAGGCCTCGGGCAAGCGCCGTTGGTGAGAGACTCTGGAGTCCCAGAGATGTCAGAAATGTGGATGATGCCTATGACCGACTAACGAGGCACCGCTGCAGAATGGTCAGGTCAGAGACGCTTACTTCTCAAGCGGGCGGGCGGGCATACCATGAAGGCCGGCGTGGTTTTTCATTTATTCGGGGTTGGCTAGCTTCTTGAGGTTTTTTTGCTGTGATAGAAATTTATGTTACCTAAGAAGCAGTAATTTAGGAAGAAACTGGGACTTATTTTTTGTAGGTAAGAGAATAATTACCTATAAGATAATACATTTGGACTTATGACTGTTTTTATAGATATATACAATTTTGATGTGATGTATATGTAGTACTACATCTTGAATCCCTTTAACAATTGATTTTTTGCCTTTTTCATTAATTACTGTTGTGATTTAGTGATTCTGATTTAATCTACCAAGTTCTTTAAGATGGCAGATGAGGTATGTCAACCTAAAATACCTTTATCTTCTTTCATTCATATGTTATCTGTCTGCAGACGTGGAATAAGTGCACAACCTCTTTTTACTGGATATTGTGGCCACGAGGACTAAACGTAAAAATGAGGCGAAACAAGCATAGGAAAAGGCCACAGCAATCTGTACTACAATCAACTTGATTATGAAATCATGTAAATTAAGATAGACTGTTTTTTGAATAAAATATTTTTATTGATTGAACCAACCTCTGTCCTATTTTACATTACATATAGAAGATTGGCATCTTTCTTGTGAGAGAAGCTTAAAAAACAAAGGAAACAAAACCTTCCAAAGGTTGAGTCTTTACTGCCAAGGTTGACTCTTTACTGCCAAAAGTAATAACTTCACAGATGAACATGATTCGGGTACATCTGTCCAGAACATCAAAATACATTTCTCATTATTTGAATTAAAATGGGTGCTTCCAGTGCTACTGTCAGTTTTCCAGTCACATCTTCAATCTAGGTCTTTGAATGTACTGAAACAGTAATTTATTTACCCAACAAATAAAGCAATAAAAATCGTCCTTAATGAAAATAAAGTAGGCAGGTGCTCCTGAATTCCTCTCCAAGGACCTAAAACGTTTAGGCCAAGCCCCTTCTCCGGCTGAGCAGTGTACTCTGGTCTTGAGGATTCATGGCTTGGTAAGTAGATAGTTCTAAGGCGAAAGTAGCTGAGCCTGATGTGAGTGTTCGAAGCACAGTTGAATAACCCTAGTCAAAAAAATTTAGTCATTTATCTCATCAAATGTAAGCCTCAACCTTCTCTTCCTGTTGATTATCTTTTTACTATTAATAGAAAAAAGTAATGTCACTCGTGGCCTGGCCATATCACTTCCCTCAAAAGACCACTTAGTCTTTTTTTCCCCAGAGAAATCAAATATAAAAATATTTTGGAGTAGTGCCAGTATGTTGCAGATGTATTCTGTGGTCTTGGTATTTGACACTAAGATATCCTTGCTACTAACTGTGCTGGTACCCTGGAGCAGAAGAGGCTGAAGGGAGAGAAGAATGATGCTTACCTTAAAACTGATAATGGAAGAAGTAAGATAAGTGCTAGGAGGGGGGTCACTTAGATCGGTGCCACCTTTTGGAGCTGGACACCTCAGGCTTGTGGTTCTAGAACTGAAAATGACCCCCTGAATGCCTTGCATTTCCTCAATAATTTTAATTCAAGCCTGTTCCTGGTGGTTGAAATTTAACATGTATTCTCTAAACCAAAGAAAATCTGATGCTTCTTTCAGATTATTGATAGTCCATTTTCACTTGCCATATGTAACCCCCTGAACTCAAAACAGAATATATACTTTTCAGTCACAAAGTACCTACCATAATTTCTGCTAAAGGAACAAATCCAATAACAACTCTGTTGTCCTGACGAGTCTGGATTTCCTGAATGCTCCCTCTTCTTTGTGCCAGATCTGCCAGGACAGGGCTGAGATAATCTCTAGTTACTGTAACCTCGAGATTCATCAGAGGCTCTAAAACTTGCTTATCGGCTTTCTTCAGAGCCTAGAGAAATGAAAGACTGTTAACCACGCTTTCATATATAAAAACTTCAATACTGTCCATAAGCCCTTATGCCTAGGGCTCTAACAAAAAGACATAAGCTTAGTTTAAATCTCTCTATAAAGTTAACACTTTATAAAAAGTCAAGAACTTCACTATTTGCCTGTACATGCATGATAATAATACGTCCAGACCTCTCGAATGGTGTTTTACAAGGGGGTGTTGAGTGAAGCTTGATAGACACAGCGCCTGTGAACATGTGGCCAGTCACAGAAGAAAACAGTCTTCCCCTTTCAATCAAAGACTTGTTTCTTCATATTTAAACCTCATGTTTCTGTTCCTGATGTCTACAGGTACAGTCCATGCCACATGCCAGAGAAGGCAATAAAGGAAGGGAAATAAAGGGGAGAGCTTTAAAAAAAGAAAAAGAAAAATGTAATGAAATATGGTGGTAGACACACATTTAAACAAACCCATCTTTGCGTAACTGTTTAGAGTCTTAGACTTCAAAGCCCAAGAACATGCACATAAAGAATACGGAAAGTGAAAATGTCTTTCAGAATAAAAAAGAGTGGGAGAAGGTAGAAATTAGGAGAAATGCTACAGTGAAAGCAAGGACTGAACTCTGTGTGTGTAGAATCTGCTGTACTCAGGGAGCTGCTCTTGGTCCTCTTTATTCACAATCTTTTCTTTGTCAACGTCACCTAACTGCAGAGCTTCGAAGGCACCTACGTGGCCTCCTCAAAAACGAATCTAAATCCTGCCCAGTGCAATCTTGGCACCAGTCTTGTATTCCGCTGGCCTGCTTCAGGATGGCGTCTGAATATCCCACAGCTCCCCAAGATGCCCTCAAGTGAGCGCATCATTTTCTCCCCCGAGCACTCTGCCCTGCTTTTCCCTGTTGCTGCAGATGGCATCCCTAGCCTCCAGACCACTTGGACAGGCAGCGTTCACTTTCTTTTCTCCGGTATGCTGGAAGGTCTCCACTCCTAGTACTGACACCCTAGCTCACAGCTAGTCCATTCCCTGTCCTACCTGTCTCTTCCCCACTCTAATAGCTTCCGTGATCCACTGATTACATTTCCCTCTTCAAAAACTCTGAATTACTCTCCATTGTTCTCAGAACAAAGTTCAAGCTCCTTAATGTAGTTCTTCAAGGTTTCTCTACAGTCTGACTCCATTTTACTTTTCCAGCACCATTTTTCACTGCTCCCTTGCCTTCAGCTGACACTGCAGCTAAAAGGAGCCCCTCATCTCTGTCTGGAAAGCCCGCCACCATACTTAAATCTTCCAACACCACCACAGCTCAAAGACTAATTTCTTTCCAAGAATCCTCTCCAGTTCCCTGCTTCCCAGCTCTTATGGCATTTGGCCCATTTTATCTAATACCTTGGCTACTTGGCTGTATCTTATTAAATCACAGGCTACTTTAGGTAGAGAAAATATCCTATTTGCGTCCTTCTCAGAGCCCAGAGGTATAAGCACTACATAAACGACTCAATAAATACAGGAAGCACCATTAACTTCCCTAAGCAGACAGAAGGAGCTTTCCCACTAGGTGATGTTTAACAAGGGCAGAAGTACTTTCATCAGGAGGATTTTATTTAAAGTAGTGAACTAAAAGCTAAAGACTAAATGTAAGCCTCCACAAAGCTAATTCTTGATCTCTAGGACAATCTAATTAAAAAGGCTAATCCACTCAGAAATACATACAGATTTTATTTTTAGAAAGCATATTACTTTTTGAAGGAGAGGCCAATATATTGGGGCTCAGGGTTAATTTAGAAACATGTTTTTGGATTACCACTATTTCAATGTTAAAACCAAATTTGGAAGAAATAAAAATCTGAAAGTGAATTTTCTTGACAATATAATCATGACTCCTTTGTGGGAGATACTTCTAACTGCACTCTTAGGTAAACAATATTCAAATAATTTATTTTTTCAAAGCATAGGTTTTTTGTTTTTTGTTTTTTTAAATAAAAAAGCCTTTTAGGAAGTATGAATTTTGGGCCGGGTATGGTGGCTCATGCCTATAATCTTAGCACTTTGGGATGCCGAGGTGAGAGGATTGTTAGGGATAGGGTTAGGGTTAGGGTTAGCCTGGGCAAATTGGCGAGACTTCATCTCCACGGTAAATCAAAAAATTAGCAGGGTGTGGTGGCATGTGCCTGTAGTTCCAGCTATTTGGAAGGCTGAGGCGGAAGGATCGCTTGAGCCCAGCAGGTCAAGGCTGTGGTGGCTGTGAGCATGCTACTGCACTCCAGCCTGAGTGACAGAGTGAGATTCCAACTCAAGAAAAAAGAAAAAGAAGTATGAATTTAACTCCTATGTAAGAGAGATTAAGTTCAGGCTTATCAAGTCAGGGGCTGGGAGTATTTAAATTAACTTAATAATTGTGGATTAAAATAAAACTAGAGATAATTAGGTCTCAAACACAGTTCAAGTATTGGAAATGGTTATAAAAGCAAATGTTATAATGCAAAATCAATCACCTATAAAACTTGAGTAGTTCAATGCTGAGAAGAATGCCTGGAAACAGCACACTATACTCCTGGAATTAATCCAGCTCTGGTAGGTTACTGTAGCAGGAAGCAGAGGATTTGTGATACTCAAAGACATACCTCGCCCCAGGTAACCATACAAAGGTAACCACATTGCTTGATGCTTTGAGAAGGGAAGGTACTTACTCTAAGTCTGCTGCTCAGTGAGACTAATCTGGTGTCAGTGGACCTTGGTCAAAACACTCTTATTTGAATAAATGTAAACTCCGAAATTGGAACAAACATTAGATCTTCAATGTCCTCTACATTATAGTCCCTCTTGGGTCAAGCTAACCCCACATCTGTCCTCTACTCAAACTTACCAAGCTTGCCTCTAATGGCTGTTTATCTGGTATAGCAGATATGCTACTTAAGGAAACTTGCCTCTTTGCTAAAATCAGAGGACATTTCAATAGCAATCCATGTTACACTATAATTTCTAAGATTTCTTTCAAAAGAAATTCTTAGACTTTTTTCAAACCTGGTGATTAAGAAATCAAAGATTCTCTATGATTAAGAACACTTGCTGACCACAAGGTTCAGGAGGCAAAGATACAAAGTAAGGCTCTGTACGCACAGCTATATGGAAGGCCCATGGTACTACATTTGAGAAAGTCTCCTTAAAGCAATCAGGAAGAAGTAGGATAGTTCCATACCTTTTGTACGCATCTTGAGACACATGCGGAAATCATAGTTGTGGAGGTACCAGGATGAATTATCAGGGAATGTAATGTAATTGCCACATCTTGAATTGGGGATCCGAGCAATGGTCCTAGGCAAGGAAAAAAGTTGTATTGTGCTATGACTTAATATGTAGTAAGGAGTAACTGAGGAGTGCAAAGAAACAGGAAAAAAACACTAAGGAGAAAGACTGAATAATCTGTATTATGAGCTGTGATTAAACAATCGAGTCTGACACTCAACGCTCACCCTTATGTGAGCAACCCCTTACCTTGGAGGCATGCGCTGTGAATTCCATTTTCAATGGCCTCTTGGGAGACCTTCAAAAGATCTTCACCGACACTTCCGGCAAACTCGATCACTGGCGTAACAGATGGTGTTTCAGCTGGCCTTGCTTCCACTTCCACAGTCACAAGATGCCGTTTGTCTCCTAGAGTTCTGTCCAAGGTATCTGTGAACAAACACGTTGAATATGGTACCTCAGAGAATTGTTCTGGACATGTATCAAGGTGCTACAATTGGCAAAATTACAATCAACAGGCTCAAAGTCTCAGAAGATAAAGTGGAGAGAAAATTAACAATGGCATTAAGCACAGGATTACAAAATCAGAGTAAAAAGCTCTACAAAATATCTGCTTCCATGTTTACCCATGTTAAAGGCTGCTCTGTATCACCTATTAATAGTTTTAATGTAAGATTACTAAGGCAGATAACATGAAGATTATATTTCTGAATTTTTCAAAATGTCTCATGTGATTAAAATTATTTTAATTATACATATAAAATTTTAATTAAAATACATCAAATGATAAAACATTAAAAGGACAAAGGGTTAGCTAATGAAAATTAAAAGGCTTTTAATCCTGCCAACCCAGAAACTTACATTTTGTAAATCTTTCCAGCAGTATTTTGTGCTTAATGTTTATTAACTCTTTCCCTAAGAAAGTAGTAAAAATTTTTTTGTGAGATTGAAAACAGTATCTGTTATTTGCTAATAACCAACAGCCATTTTTACTAAAAACCAACAGCCAACATTTTACTAAAACAAAACTATGTTGTATTTATGTGAGTGCCCATGTAATGCAATGACTCATGGCCCAAATTTAAGACTAGGAATTAATATACAGTCTACAGTTCTTCGTAATTCCTTTTTACGCTCACTTTTATATTATAAAATATTTTATATTTTAAAAGATGTATAAGCTAAGAATGAAACGAGAATTTCTGCAACCTAAAACAACTAAAGAAATTAGAGTATTATCAATATCTGTAAGCCTTCTGAGCAACCACTCTCATATGTAATTATGTCTATTATTTTTAGTTATATCACATCACATGCATACGTTCCTAACAATACAGTTTACTTCCACTTTGTGCTCAGTTCCATTTCGTATGTGTCCTGCAATGTGCTCTTCTGATTCCCTGTGTTTGTGGGAGTCATCTGGGCCATTTTCCGACACCAGCCCTCCTCCCTGACATCTCACAGTCAGTGCTTGGCACTTCATCATAGGGAAGAAACCTTCCCCCTCCTTCCCCAGTTATTTGATTATCCATGTATTATCTGTAGGGATCTGTAAATTCCTATTTCTTCTCAATATTTATGGGGTATCGGGTGATCTTTCAAGATATGTATTCGTTGAGAAATGATCAAATTAGGCTAATAAATATATCCATCATCTTAAATACTTATCATTTCTCTGAACTGAGGATATTTAAAATCCATTCTTTTAGCTATTTGGAAATATACATTATTATTGACTAGAGTTGCCACGCTGTGTAGCAGATCACCAGAACCGGTCCTTCCGTCTAACTGAGCCTCTACCCTTACCAACATCCCCTTTTTCCCTGCTCCCCTACCTCGACCTTCAGCCTGTGGCTCTACTCTCTACTTCTACTAGATCGACTTATAAAAATTCCACATATGTGAGATCATACCAATTCCTGGCTATTTTGGGTAGTATCTTATTCCTTACTAACACAGCTGACCCTTGAACAATGCAGGGGGTTAGGAGCACCAATCCCAACACAGTCAAAAATCTACAACTTTTAACTCCTCCAAAACTTACTATAGCCTGCTGCTGACCAGAAGCCTTACCAATAACACAGTCAATTTACTTATATTTTTTATAAGTACTTTATACTGGTTTTGTTTTTTTTTTGAGTCGGAGTCTCACTCTGTCGCCCAGGCTGGAGTGCAGTGGCCACTGTGGCCTCAACCTGCTGTGCTCAGGCAATTTTTCCAAGTCAGCCTTCCATATAGCTGGAACTACAGGTGTGTACCATCATGCCCTGCTAAATTTTTAAAAAAATTTATTGTAAAGACAAGGTCTCGCCAAGTTGCCCAGGCTGGTCCCGAATCCCTGGACTCAGGCAATCCTCTCGCCTCCACCTCCTAAAGTGCTGGGATTATAAGCATGAGCCACTGGGCACAGTGGCTTACACTTATAACACCAGCACTTGGAGAGGCCGAGGCGACAGAACTGCCTGAGCCCTGAGGTTCGACAACATGGCAAGACCTCATTTCTACGATAAATCAAAAAATCAGCCAGGCCTGATAGTACATGCCTGTGGTTCCAGCTACTTGGAAGGCTGAGGTAGAAGGATCACCTGAACCCAGCAGGTAGCCGTGATTGTGCTACTGCACTCCAGCATGGTAGACAAAGTGAGACGCTGACTCAAAAAAAAAAAAATTAAACTAGAGAAAAGAAAATGTTGTTAAGAAAATCATAAGAAAAAAAAAATATATTTACTATTCATTAGGTGGAAATAGATCATCATGATGAAGTTTGTCTACACACGGAGTATGCTGAGAAGGAGAAAGAAGAGGAGTGGCTTGTTTTGCTGCCTCAGGTAAGGTAGAGGCAGAAAAAAGTCCACGTATAAACGGTTCAAACCTTGTTGTTCGAGGATAAACTACTTTTTATCCCCTTTTATTTCTTCAAAAATAATAAATATTAATATTCTGCATCTGATCACTGCAGTAACTGAAGCTTTTGCTAGTGTGATGCTGATGCTTGTTTCTACTGACTTTTTGCTAATTGTGCTTTTTCTCATAGTCTTACGATTTTTAAAAATTTATTTTAGCCAGGCTCAGTGGCTCAGCCTGTAATCCCGTGCTTAGGGAGGCAGAGGTGAGTGGATTGCCTGAGCCCGCGGGTTCGAGGCCCACCTGGGCAACTTGGAGAGACCTCATCCCTACAATAAATCAAAAAATTAGCCGGGCATGGTAGCGCATGCCTGTAGTTCCAGCTACTCGGAAGGCTGAGGCGGAAGGATCACTGGAACCCAGCAGGTCGAGGCTGCGGCGGCCGGGAGCGGCCACTGCACTCCAGTCTGGGCAACAGCGTGAGACTCCAACTCAAAAAAAGAAAAGAAAGGAAAAGAAATTTATTTTGAGGTTCAGCTGCTTTCAACCACTTCCCAGGAAGGCCCCGCGAACAGCAGACCATCCTGCGCGCGGGCGGGGCGGCTCCCATCTACGAGAAACCCACAGCCGGCACACCGCAAAACAGACAGAAACTGGCACCACTTCCCTGAAAACCAGAACAGACAAGGGTGCCCACGCTTACTCCTCCTTTTCGGCAAAGTTTTGGAAGTCCTGGCCAGAGCAATCAGACAAGAGAAGGAGATCAGGGGTATCCAAACGGGAAAAGAGGAAGTCAAGTTACCCCTCCTTGCAGACATGATTCTATACCTTGAAAACCCAAGAAAATCCGTCAGAAACCTCCTTGCACTGATAAAGGACTTTGGCAAAAATCTCAGGGCATGAAAGAAATGCGCAAAAGACAGTTGCGTTTCTTTCTTTCTTTTTTGAGTCGGAGTCTCCCTCGTCGCCCAGACCGGAGGGCAGGGGCCGCTCCCGGCCCCCGCAGCCTCGACCCGCTGGGCTCCGGCGATCCTTCCGCCTCCGCCTCCCGAGTAGCCGGAATTACAGGCGCGCGCCACCACGCCCGGTTAATTTTTCTGTTTCTTTTAATTTATTGTAGAGATGAGGTCTCGCCAAGTTGCCCAGGCGGGTCTCGAACCCGCGGGCTCAGGCAATTCACTCGCCTCAGCCTCCCAACGGCGCGGGATGACAGGCTGAGCCACTGAGCCCGGCGACAGTTGCGTTTCTATACACCAACAAAAACAAACAAATAAAAAGCACAACCCCATCCACAACAGCCACATACAAAAAATGAAATACCTTGGCATCTTCCTAACCAGAGATGTGAAAGACCTTTACAACGAAAACTACAAAACACTGCTCAAAGAAACCAAAGATGACACAAATGGAAAGATATTCCATACTCATGGAATGAAAGAATCAACATTGTTACGGTGTCCATCCTACCAAAGGCAATCTACAGATTTCATGCAATACCCATTAAATTACCAGCAGCATTCTTCTCAGACCTGGAAACGACAATACAGGAATTCATATGAAAA
>NW_007037767.1:34892-35316 GCF_000164805.1 Carlito syrichta
ACACTTTTACACTGTTGGTAGGAGTGTAAACTAGTACAACCTCTGTGGAAAACAGTTTGGCGATTCCTAAAAGATCTAAAAATCTACCTTCCATATGACCCTGCAATCCCCCTAACTGGGAATATACCCAGAGGAACTCAAATTACTCTATGAAAAAGATACCTGCACACATATATTTACTGTAGCACTGTTCACAATATCAATAACATGGAACCAACCATGCTACCCATTGAAAAAGGACTAGATAAAAAAAATGTGGTACATATACACGATGGAATATTATACAGCCATAAAGAAGGACATAATTATGAACTTCACAACTTGGATGGATTTAGAGCCTATAATACTGAGTGATCTATCACAGAAACAAAGAACTGAGTATCACATGTTCTCACTCATAAGTGGACCTTGATCAATTATCATA
>NW_007037768.1:0-7096 GCF_000164805.1 Carlito syrichta
CAAATATTTTTTCCCATTCTGTGGACTGTCTCCCTGCTCTCTTGATGGTTTCTTTTGCTTGCAGAAGCTCGGTCAGTTTGATGAGGTCCCACTTGTCTATCTTATTTCTTAAGGCATTGGACTTTAGCGTTCTGAATAGGAATTGGTTCCCAGTTCCAATTTCCATAAGGGCATCTCCTGCGCTTTCTAAGATTCTTATAGTTTGAGGTTTTACATTTAGGTCTTTGATCCATTTAAAGTTAATTTTGGGGTATGGTGATAGGTAGGGGTCCTGTTTCAATCTTCTGCGTGTGGTCAGTCAGTTTTTCCAGTACCATTTACTGAACAGGTTCTCCTCTCCCCAGTGGTTGTTGTTGGAGGCTTTGTCAAAGATGAATTGGTTGAAGAATTGAGGCTTTGATTCTGGAATCTCTATCCTGCTCCATTGGTCTATGTGCCTGTTCTTGTACCAATACCAGGCTGTTTTGATTACTGTAGTCTTATAGTAAAGCTTGAAGTCTTGAAGTGTGATACTTCCTGCTTTCTTTCTTTTGCTAAGGATTGTTTTGGCTATTCATGGTCGTTTACGTTTCCATATGAATTTCTGTATTGTCATTTCCAGGTCTGAGAAGAACGATGGTGGTAACTTAATGGGTGTTGCATTGAATCTGTAGATTGCCTTTGGTAGGATGGACATGTTGATTCTTCCTATCCATGAGCATGGAATATTTTTCCATTTGTTTGTGTCTTCTTGGATTTCTTTGACCCATGTTTTGTAATTCTCATTGTAAAGGTCTTTCACTTCTCTGGTTAGGAAGATGCCGAGATACTTCATTTTTTTGGTGGCTATTGTGAATGGGATTGTGCTTTTTATTTGGGTCTCTGCCTACTTGTTGTTGGTGTATAGTAATGCAACTGTCTTTTGTATATTTATTTATTTATTTATATGTTGGAGTCTCACTCGGTTGCCCAGACTGGAGTGCAGTGGCTGCTCCCGGCCACCGCAGCCTCGCCTGCTGGGCTCCAGCAATCCTTCCGCCTCAGCCTTCCGAGTAGCCGGAATTACAGGCATGCGCTACCATGCCTGGCTGATTTTTTAATTTATTGTAGAGATGAGGTCTCGCTGCCCAGGCGGGTCTCGAACCCGCGGGCTCAGGCAATCCACTCACCTCAGCCTCCCAAAGGCGTGGGATTACAGGCTGAGCCACCGAGCCCACTTGCACATTTATTATGTAATTTCTTTTTCTGGCTCTTGGAAAATTTATCCAATGTTTTTTTTTTTTTTTTTTTTGAGTTGGAGTCTCACTCTGTCACCCAGACTGGAGTGCAGTGGCCACTCCCGGCCACCGCAGCCTCGACCTGCTGGGCTCCGGCAATCCTTCCACCTCAGCCTTCCAAGTAGCTGGAACTACAGGCACGTGCTACCACGCCCGGCTTATTTTGATTTATTGTAGAGATGAAGTCTCACCAAGTTGCCCAGGCGGGTCTCGAACCCGCGGGCTCAGGCAATCCACTCACCTCAGCCTCCCAAAGGCGCGGGATTACAGGCTGAGCCACCGAGCCCGGCTAAATTTATCCAATTTAAGTAATTATCTATCTTGCTTTATAAATAATCTCTTGAAACTTCTCATTTCTGTTATTTGCCAGATTGAAAAAACTTTATTATTATTATTATTATTATTATTATTAAGACAAGGTCTCCGTTGCCAGTCTGGAGTATAGTGACACAATCACAGCTCACTGCAGCTTCAACCTCCTGGGCTCGGGTGATCCTTCTGCCTTAGCCTCCCAATTAGCTGGGACTACAGGGATGCGCCACCATGCCTGGCTAATTTTCTGACAAAGTCTCAGTATGTTGCCTCAGTTGGTCTCGAACTTTGGGGTTCAAGTCATCCTCCTGCCTCAGATTCCCAAAGTGCTGGGATTACAGGCATGACCCACCACACCCAGCCTAAAAATTATTTTATCTGCTGAATATCTACCTCAAATTTAGTATATCGACTTGTTTTAAAAGTTAGATTACATGAAACAAACCAATATTAAGCCAGTTCTTCACAACTAGTGTAAGATAAAAGTGAGAACAAATGATTAAAATCTACAGGTTGATAAATGAAAGATTGCTTAGGATACCTTTTAGTACCTTAGTGTATCTAAGGCAATGAGTTAAAAAAGCTCCCCCTTGCTAAATTTGAGGTTTATGAAACCTGTGATTATATTTAATTCAAGAAATTCAATATATTTCTTCATTTTCCTTAGAGATTCCCATGGAGAGAAAATAAATTTCCACAGTCATGAAACTATATTTTCATTAATAATTTTCAATGTACCTTTATGTATGAGTCATAAATATTATTGGGAATAATTTAGAAAAATAAATAAATAAAAAGCACCCATCAATTCATCATCTCAAAAAACACACTATGAACTTTCTGGGGTCTATATACTCAGATTTTTTTTCTTTCTTCTATACTACATAACTATTTAAATAAAAATGGAATTGTAATACCTATTATTTTATGGAACCTCCTTTTTTCACTTAAATACATATTGAAAGTAAATTTATATTTCATTAATGAAAATTAAATATTATCTTGCCATTTTAACAATTTGTTGTTGGACACCTATGATGAAGATACTTATGAAGTTATGAAGTGAAAGACTAAGACTCCAACTCAAAAAAAAAAAATGTTTGAGTTAGAGGGTTAACAGTTGCTTTAACCAGAAACAGAAATTGGTTTTTCAGCTCTGTGAGAGAACAGTAATCAGTTGGTATCCCTCAAATCTGTACATTTTCTTTTTTTTTTTTTAATTATTGTATTTTAAAGATGTGGGCTACAGTTCAGGATTAGGTATACAAACGTTATGCAGGTACCCATGCTGATGAGGTGTGCCCCGCCCTCCCCTAGCAGTTTCCCTCAACTGCCATCCCATCCCTCCCCCCCTGGCAGTTGCCCACTACTGCCAATACCTTTCTTATAGTATTATAATTGTTCAAGGTCCGCTTATGAATGAGAACATATGGAACTCTGTTCTTTGTTTCTGTGATAGATCACTGAGTATGATTGACTCTAAATCCATCCAAGTTGCTGCGAAGTCTATATGTTTGTTCTTTGTGGCTGCATAATATTCCATTGTGTATAAGTAATTCTGTACATTTTCAATCTATCAATTTATTCATTTTCTGATATACGAGGAGGACCCAAAAAAACTCAGAATTATTTTTTCGGAGGGTAGGTCCCTTGTAGTAGGCTTCCCCTGTTGGGTAAGTGTTCTAGAACTCATTAGCATCCATGTACCAGTTATCATTGTTGTGACTTATAAAAAGCATTAAAAGTTACAAAATATTTCTTCCAGATTTACAGGATATAAGTCCTTCTGGTTTTGAAGAGAAAAAGTCAGTCAGGATCAGATTTGGTATAATTTTATTTAGTAACACTCATGTAGTACTTCCTGCAAGACACTATTCTAAACACTTAAAAAATATTAACTCATTTAATCCTTCTAATAACTCTATGAAGTACATACTATTACTATTCCCATTTTAAAGGTGGGAAAATGAGGCGCAGAGGGTGTAGACAACTTGTTTAATGTAATTCAGGTAGTAAGGGGTAGAGTTAGTCTTGCATTTGGGCCCACATTCTTAACCATTCCCTTGCAAGTCCTCTTTCTGCTGTTTTCTGGGTAACCTGTGATCTGGGGCTTTTGAGGTTAAGTGGGCAACATGGAAAATAGACCAGAAAAAGAATTTGGTGGGCACTGGGAAGAATTTTGCAATGAAAGGAATCTAGAACGTCTCTATCGATCAGGAACAAAATACCAGGCATCATGTTGTTAGAATAAAAAATGGAAAACCCTATCTGAAGACATCAGTATAATTCTCTGTTCAAAACCTTTGTGATTTTTGTAATGCAGCATTCCAAAACATTATGATTGCACAGAATGTAGTTTTTTTACTTCCTTTCAATATTTTGCTGTGAAGTAAATTCACTGAATATAATGTAAGAAAAGATTTTAAAACTGCATTTACAATGTTTTGCTCTTAAATGTTTGCCCAAAAGTTTGCTATTTGGTCTTGAATATAATTAATCCTAAGAAACCCTGTTCTCATAGAGAAACAACAACATAATACTGCTTGTTTTCCATCAAAGTCGGTGAATATAAAAATGAACTTGAAAGTAGTCTATCCTAAAAGCAGCCTCAAAGCAGGCGGTTAAAGCCAGCGGAAGACCAAGTCTATTGTGACAATGACACATGCTAGGAGGAACTAAAGATGGCTCCAAGGACAGAGCTCTTCAGAAGTCTCTGGGGCTCTAAGGCAGACCCGTGGAACAAGAGGGATTCGTCGTTCTGAGGAAGAACAAAGACCCTTTCTTATCTTCACTGAGGCTGTCCTTCCGTGCAGAATTTTGCTGTTACAGTTCCAGGGCTTGGCGTGCTCAATGCTATTTAAAACTAACAGCACAACATGTAAAGTTTAATTCTGACAAATTAATAAGCCCTGTCTGGGGTGAACTAGAAGGAAAGAAATTCAACCAAGCAATAGAACAGTGGGAAGAAGGACAAACAGAATGAATAAGCAGCATTCGTAAGGCATACTGTATTTTATCACATTCTATCATGTTTTAGAGCTAGTTCGGACCCATTATCCTAAATCAGAGACAACTCTACATAAATTAATTTTACTGAGCTGAAAAGATTATTTTCCTAGATTCAATGGAAAGTTTTGTTTAGGGGAAGACGGTTTCCTTAATACCTCAGCAGCATCCTGTCTTTATCACTGAAGAAGACGCTTCTGGAACTTCACTGTGCTGCTAACAGTGCCACAGTGTGGTTGGAGTTCCACTGAACATTTGAGGAAGGAGAGGAGTCTGGGTAGGACCAGGAAAGGGCCTTTCTACCACAGAAACTTACCTCTGCAGGCCACTTCTCCCAGTCCTAGTAGCTGTCCTCACCAAACATGTAATTCAGCAAGTTTAATTGAAAGCACCAGACTCACTGAGTAGTCTAAAAGAAAGTGAAGAAACAGCGAGAGTCAGTAGAGAAGCTCTAAATATATCAGATTTCAGTTTGGTCAACGTAACATAAAGGGGTGGTTCGGTTTTACTTCTACGGGCTGAAAGACATGGTTTGATGACAAGGCAAGTATGACAAAGAGACAGGCTTGGAGAATCTGTGGGGTTGCTATTGCTTGGTTTCATTATTTAAGGATTCCCTTTCTAAATTTAAGACACTGAAGCAACTGAACTCTGCACACTGATTTAGATCTATCCATCAGTGGCCTCAAAACGGACAGAAAACTCAATTTGAGAACTGGTGAGGTGAAACCAATGAATGAGAAGACACTCAAGAAGGCATCCAAGCAAATATTTTCAAAGATTCTTTTATTACTATTATAGTGTCAAAAACAAAAAGGAAAATGATCCTTCTATTTACTTGATCATTCAGCAAATATTTATTGTCTGCTAAGTGCCAGGAACATCCAGAGATGAGTAAGACAAGTCTCCCCCCTTGTGTTCTTCTTTGTTGGCTGGGAAAGCAGATTCTCTCTGCGACTTGCCCTTCCTATTGGGACCTTCTGTATCATGCAAGGTTTGGCACTGACTTTTTTTTTTTAATTGTAGAGACGAGGTCTCACCAAGATGCCCAGGCTGGTCTCAAACTCCTGAGCTCAAGCAATGCTGTCGCCTCCCAAAGTGCTAGGATTATAGGTTTGAGCCACTGCACCCAGCCTGGCACTGACTTCTACCTTCAGCTTAGGCTTTCAGTAACTGATGGACTTGGACACAGCAGAATACAACAGCAGCTGTCCTGTATTGTAATGTACTAAGTGCTTTACATACGTGATTTCTTTTAAATTCTTACAACAACCAGGAGTAAGGTAACCCCTAGGTGGCCTTGTGCAAATTAGAAACTTCTGCAAGTTCCATGCTGCTTGGTGATCTGAGCCCATGTGCCATGCCAGCCCCTTTTCACCTCCTCTACTAGTTACCCTGGTGCAGTTCACAGTCTGCATAACAGTCCTTGGCATGCCCACCGAGAATTTAGTTAAGGTATTATCAACCTCATTTTACAAAGGAGGAAACTGAGGTTCAGAGAGATTAAATATATTTTCCAAAGTCATACGCTCAGTAAATGGTAGAACCTTGACTCAAAGTTATATTTGTTTGGTTCTGAAACACTGTTGTCCTTCTGTTCTTTCAATTTACCTTCTTGTGGTTTTGCCAAGGTGTACCAGATCTCCCCTTGTTGAGACAGTAACAACATAATTCTCAAAGTGCCTATTTATTTATTTTATTTTATTTTATTTTTATTTTTTTGAGTCAGAGTCTCACTCTGTCGCCCAGGGTAGAGGGCAGTGGCACGCTCACGGCCACCACAACCTCGACCTGTTGGGCTCAGGTGATCCTTCGGCCTCAGCCTTCCAAGTAGGTATGCATGCACCATTATGTCCGGCTAATTTTTATAATTTATTGTAGAGATGAGGTCTCGCCAATTGTCCAAGCTAATCTAGAACCCATGGACTCAGGCAATCTTCTCACCTCAGCCTCCCAAAGTGCTAGGATCATAGGCATGAGCCACCATGCCCGGCGCCTGTTATTTCTTATGCATGATTTCCATATGACCTGGAAGTCTTCCCCTTCAATTCTCTCCTATTAACATTGGGTTTTTTTTTGTTTTTTGTTTTTTGAGTTGGAGTCTCACTCTGTAGCCCATACTGGAGTGCAGTGGCTGCTCCTGGCCACCGTAGCCTCGACATGCTGGGCTCCGGTGATCCTCCCGCCTCAGCCTTCCAAGTAGCTGGAACTACAGGCGCGCGCTACCACACCCAGGTAATTTTTGATTTATTGTAGAGATGAAGTCTCGCCAAGTTGCCCAGGCAGATCTCAAGCCTGTGGGCTCAGGTAATCCACTCACCTCAGCCTCCCAAAGGCGCGGGATTACAGGCTGAGCCACTGAGCCTGGCTTCTTATAAATATTTTCAATCATCCACTTAATTATTATTAAAAATAAATTTGCTTCTTCTGATCAAAACAACACAAATACCTACAAACTCTTCATTGTCTCTAAATATGTGAACCTCAAAGCATTTTGTTTGTACCTAAAGAGCTGTACAAGA
>NW_007037768.1:7116-10199 GCF_000164805.1 Carlito syrichta
CCGCCAGCCTCAACCTGCTGGGTTCCAGCGATCCTTCCACCTCAGCCTTCCAAGTAGCTGGAACTACAGGTGCGTGCTACCACGCCCAGATCATTTTGATTTATTGTAGAGATGAGGTCTCGCCAAGTTGCCCAGGCGGGTCTCGAACCCACGGGCTCAGGCAATCCACTCACCTCAGCCTCCCAAGGCGCAGGATTACAGGCTGAGTTACCGAGCCCAGCTAACATTGTTAATAAGACCAGCTAAATACTTATTTTTTTAAAACCGATGGCATCATTTAAGTCCAGATTATTTATTTATTTATTTTGAAAGCAGGATTTATTGAGAGGACAGAAAAGCTCCCACAGTGGAAAGGGACCCGAAGAGGCTGCCTAAATCCAAATCATTTAAACAATATTGAACCACCATATTTTTAAGCCCTATATAAGTCTTCAGATGGAGATAATACACGTATAAAAGTACACCTACACATATACAAAGACAATTTAATCTTTTTTTTTTTTTTTTTGAGTTGGAGTCTCACTGTCGCCCAGACTGGAGTGCGGTGGCGGCTCCTGGCCACCACAGCCTCGATCTGCCGGGCTCCGGCTATCCTTCCGCCTCAGCCTTCCAAGTAGCCGGAATTACAGGCATGTGCTACCACGCCCGGCTGATTTTTTGATTTACTGTAAAGATGAGGTCTCGCTGCCCAGGCGGGTCTCGAACCCACGGGCTCAGGCAATCCACTCACCTCAGCCTTCCAAAGGCGCGGGATTACAGGCTGAGCCACCGAGCCCGGCTTTAATAATTTTTTTAAAGCGGCCTTTTCACTGAGGGTTTCACCTTCACCGCTGTCTTGGCCTATACCATGGTTTTTCAAATTCAGCCTGAATGCGAACGTTGTTGGCATTATCAGCTCATACTCGTTTTGCCGAGCTGACCCATCTGCGAACAAACTGTGTTTTTCTTTCTCTGTTGGCTGGTCATAGGGAAACCTTCAAGAGGTCATAGGGGAGAGCTGAGGAAGAGATCCCAGTCAGTGTGCCAGCAGGGAGGTCACGGGGTCTGGCCGCCTTTCCTGCAGCTTATTTTTGCCTCTGCACCTGCTCGAGCACAGTCTCAGGTATGCTGCTTCTCTCTTCCCAGGGATTGTTGCTGGACCCGCCTACCCTTATAACTTGGGGCCTTGAGAGCCGCTAGCTCATGATCCGCTGTGGGGGTCACACAGTCACTTGGTGTCCCATGCTGAGATACTCGGGCTACAGCAGAGCCCAGGAACCTGAAGGAACCACATGTTGAATGCTGGATAGTTCTCTGCAGCAGATGGCACAGCACTGCTTTGAGAACTCCGGGGGTTTGCACTGCAACTCTCCTACTGGGACAAGCTGAAGAACTCATCTTTTTCTTCCATCAATGTCGCTACTCACATGGGATCTGCAAGGCAGTTTTTATGGAAAATTGGACCCACTGCAGAACACTTTCTTGTTTTGGACCACACTTCAAAGCTAGCAGCCTTGTAAGTGGATCGAAGCAGTGCACACCAGTATGGAATGTTCTGTAAGCAAAACCTAAAGAAGCCTAACCAGTGGTATGTCTCTTTCTTTGCAAGCTACCCTTTTCTCTTTGAAGGGCATATCTGTGCATGTCTTGCACTAGCCTGGCAGGTTTCTGGATCTTCATAGGGTCCATTTCTCACCCTCTGGATTATATATGTCTTATCAAGTCACCCACAGTACATGCCACATCTTGCTCATTATCCTGCAACTTCCAAATAGTGGACTGATGTAATTTTTGTGGAATGTGCAGATAGTACAGATCCCTATGACAGAAAATAGAATTAATATTGTCTTGGGCAATGCTGTGAATATATACCATTCATTCCATGTAAATGCAAACTACTTTGATCCTCTTTTTTTTTTTTTTTGAGTCATGGTCTCACTCTGTTGCCCAGACTAGAATACCGTGGCATGATCACAGCTCATCACAACCTTGAACCCCGGGGATCAAGCAATCCTCTGTCTCAGCCTCCTGAGTAACTGGAACTACAGGCGCCTGCCACCACACCTGGCTAATTTTTTTTTTTTTTTAATTTTGGAGAGACAAGGTCTCACTTTGTTGCCCAGGCTGGTCTCAAACTCCTGGGCTCAAGCAATCTTCCCACCTTGGCCTCCCAAAGTGCAGGGATTATAAGTGTGAGCCACCACACTCAAGCTCTGATCCTCTTTTATGGATCAGTATGGAAAATAATATATTCACTACATCAGTGACCACATATTTCATACTTGAGGCTGTGCTAATCTTCTCTAGTCAAGATACCACATCCAGCACAGCAGTTGCAATTGGGGTTACTCCTTTGTTAAACTCAAGTAGCACAAAATAATTTACCATCTGGTCTTTGTAGATGCCAGAATGGTAACCCCCACCCCTGCATGCTTTAAATATCTGAGGGTGGCTCTAATCTTGTCCATGCTCCTTTGAAATGTGATATGGTTTTCATTTACTGTCTTGGATAGGTGGGGAAGGGGGAAGTTTCAGGGGCTTCTATTTGGCCTTTTCTACTACAATGACTCTTCCTCTAAAAGAAAAATAAAATAAAACTTGGGTCTCGCAACATTCTAATTAACAAGAAAGTCATGACTTGAAGAACTAGGTCTTTCCGACTCTAAATGTTACACAATATTATATAAGCACATGTTCACTCATCCTCTCAACTCCCTATTTTCACTTCACTTATGTTCCAACAACTCAGCAGTTCTGCTCTGTTGTCTTCTGCCCTGAGGCTTCTCTGCTGTGGCCAGTGGGATGCCTGCAGCACCCTTCTCAACCCTCCTGTCAAATGTACAAACCCAGAAATAGGAGGGACCTAACACCTTTGACCAATGGAGAAGGAAACTATGGATGAATTTTTCCATCTTATGTCCCTCAGGAAGACAATATGAGGTCCATTCTCCATGGCTCTTTGGAGGAGTCTCTAGAGAGCACAACTCTGTTTTCCACAGTGGTGATCTGCTTCATAATCCATCCTGGATGTAACTTTCCTTTCGGCCCAATTTTTTTTTTTTGAGTTGGAGTCTCACTCTGTCGCCCAGACTGGAGTGCAGTGG
>NW_007037768.1:10414-27496 GCF_000164805.1 Carlito syrichta
TCCACTCACCTCAGCCTCCCAAAGGCGCGGGATTACAGGCTGAGCCACCGAGCCCCGGTTTCGGCCCAATTTTAGTCTTCCACATCCCCACTCCTGTTCCCTGAGATTGCCAAAATAAGGCAGTTACATGCAAATTCTAGTTTTAGAATCTACTCTGTGAGCTTGGTGTGAAACTTAAAAAAATAATAATGTAATTAATTAATTAATTAGTTATGTTTTTTGAGTCGAGTCTCACTCTGTCACCCAGGCTGGAAGGCTATCACCCAGTGGCACTCTACCACCCAGTTGCACGCTCATAGTTACCGCAGCCTGGACCTGCTGGGCTCAGGCAATCTTTCCACCTCAGCGTCCCAAGTAGCTGGAACCACAGCCATGCACCACCACGTCTGGCTAATTTTTTTATTTATTGTAGAGACAAGGTCTCACCATATTGCTCAGGCTGGTCTCGAACACCTGAGTTCAGGCAATCCTCTCACCTCTGCCTCCCAAAGTACTGGGATTACAGGTGTGAGCCACTGTGCCTGGCGGTGTGGAACTTTTAAATATGGAATTTATACATGTTGTTAGACCATATCAGAAAATACGTTGTAGGCATTTAGGTGCATACGAGATCCCATTAGCCAGACATAAACTTCCTAGACTGTTTACACAGTATGTATGTGTATATGTGTATATGTATATATATACACATATATATATATATTTTAAATGAGACTAGATTTTTTAACTTTCTTTTTATGTACTATACACGTTTTCTTTGTGGTGAGAACATTTAACATAATATTTTTAGCAGTTTTAAAATATATAATATGTTATTATTAACTATAGTCACCAGGCCGTGCAATAATAGATCACCAGAACTTATTCCTGAAGACTAAACTCTGACCCTGTTTTCCTTACCCTGCCAAATTCCAAACTAGAGGGCCTGAGGAGACAGGCTTTTTATTAACTCACCCTATACAATGTACATAGCTTACTTTCCAATCTAGGAGATAAAGAAAGAAAATCAAAGTATTTAAGGACCCTGTGAAGCTTTTGTCTTTTGGGGACTCTAGACCCCTTATAAGATACTTACTATTCCCTCTGAAGTCTGTCACCTATGAAGCTTCATCTACATATCAAGAAACTTGACTTTCTCATCTTTCCTCATGTTGCCCGTTTCCTTTACTGCTTTCAAAATTCCTTAGATAACTCTCACTAATTAATTGCCAGTCAGGAGATCTTTGAACCTACCTATAACCTGCAAACTCCCCCACCAATTACCAATGTAAATCTCACATGTATTGATTTACGTTTCTTGTCACTTCTGTCCTCCTAAAATGTATATAACCAAGCTACAATTCAACCAAGGGCCGGCACATGTTCTCAGAACCTTTCGGGCACACGTTCTCAAATGTTCTAGAACCTTCGGGCCCACATTCTCAGAACCTTTTGGGAATGGGTGTCATGGGCCTAGATAAACTATCTTAAATACTTTACAAAGTTTGGTACCTTTCGTCAACATTTCTCCTATCTAACTAAAACTTTGTAGCCCTTGACCAAAATCTCCCCTTTCCTCATCCACCCCCACCCCCACTAGCTCCTGGTAGCCATCATTCTATTCTCTGCTTCTGTCTGAGTTTGACTTTTTTAGATTCCCCATATTGGTGATCTCCTATGCAATGTGTCTTTCTGTGCCTGGCTTACTTCACTTAACATAATATCCTCTAGGTTCATCCATGTTGTCGCAAATGACAGAATTTCTCGTTTTTTAAAGGTTGAATGGTATCACATTGTGTATATACACCACATTTAAAAAATACATTCATTAATTAATGCGTGGTTTGTTGCTTCCATATCTTGGCTATTGTGAACAATGTGCTGTGAAAATTGACCACACAAATTGGGTCATTCTTGACATGCACAACTAAAACAAGAGTTGAGAGTCCAGGGGAAAAGCACTCAAGGCACATAACATTGCTACAAGAATATAATTCTCTGCAAGCCCAGCTACTGAAACTGCCTGTTGTAACCCCAAATCAGTCTTATCAAATAGCTTCAGAAACAGTGAACTGTGACTCTAAAACTAGTTTTACTCACCCCACCAATCAGAACTTGCCAGCTCCTTAGAACCTTACTAGTGCCAATGAACTTCTTTGCAAAACAATATGTATCATCTCTCCTTTTAATAAAACCTCCAATCTTCTCTTTGTTCTTCAGACATACTAAAGGTTACTCAATGTGTTCATACGCCCTAAATTGAAATTCTTGCTTCCCAAATACAATGTTTTAAACTTAAAGATTTGTCTCTATATTTTATTTGACTTTGAAATTATCGTGAATGTGGATGTGCAGACATCTCTTCAAAACAGTGATTTCAATTCCTTTGGATTACACTATACCTAGAAGTGGGCCTGTTGGATCATATGGTAATTCCATTTTTAGTTTTTGAGGAACCTTCATATTGTTTTCCAAAATGGCTATACTAATTTGCAAACCCACCAACAGTGTGCAAGAGTTCCCTTTTCTCCACATCCTCATCACCATTACATCTTTTCATGTGCCTCTTTGTGATTTTTTAAAAAAATGACTACAGGCCAGGCTCAGTGGCTCAGCCTGTAATCCCAGCACTTAGGGAGGCCAAGGCAAGTGGATGCATTTGCCTGCAGGTTCGAGACCAGTCCAGGCAACTCAGCAAGACCTTGTCTCTACAATAAATAAATTAAAAAAAAAAATTAGCCAGGCATGGTAGTGTGCAACTATAGTTCCGGCTACTTGGAAGGTTGAGGCGGAAAGATCGCCAAAGTCCAGAAGGTCAATGCTGGGGTGGCCATGAGTGTGCCACTGTACTCCAGCTTGGGTGACAGAGTGAGACTCAAACTCAAAAAAAAAAAAAAAAAGACTGTATATGTATAGTGTACTATCACATAATGCTATCACAATTGATTTAACTACTTTCTCACATCTGGGCGTTAAATTTGTTTCCCAGTTTTGTTATTCTAAGGCAGTACTATGCTTTACACACTAAAAGCTATTGAAAAGCAGCAGTAAAACATATCATAGTGGTTGCAAGTGCAGGCTCTCAAAAGGAAAAAAACCAGCCTATTAAAAAGTGGGCAAAAGATATGAATAGACACTTCTCAAAAGAAGACATACAAGCAGCCAACAGATACATGAAAAAATGCTCAGTCTCACTAATCATCAAAGAAATGCAAATCAAAACCACAGCAAGCTACCACCTAACTCCAGTCAGGATGGCCATCATTAATAACTCAAAAACAACAGATGCTGAAGGGAACGTGAAGAAAAGGGAATGCTTCTACACTGTTGGTGGGAGTGTAAACTAGTACAACCTCTGGAAAACAGTGTGGTGGTTCCCAAAAGAGCTAAAAATAGACCTTCCATATCACCCAGCAATCCCCCTTCTTGGATTACACCCAGGAATTCAAAACATTCTACAAAAAAGATACCTGTGCACACATGTTTATTGCAGCACTATTCACAATAGCAAAAACGTGGAACCAACTGTGCTAAACATAGAAAATGGACTGAATAAAAAAATGTGGTATATATGCACAATGGAATATTATGCAGCTATAAAGAAGGACAAAATTATGGACTTTGCAGCAACTTGGATAGACTTAGAGTCCATCATACTCAGTGATCTATCACAGTAACAAATAACTGAGTACCACATGTTCTCACTCATAAGTGGACCCTGAACATTTGTCATAATAGTACATTATAAAGGGATTGGCAGTAGCCAAACACTGCCAGGGGAGTGGGGGAACATAATATCAATAAGGATACTTGATCCCAAACCAGATGAAGTGAGGGTCAATGGGAGATCCAAACTTCACCTGTATGATGACCACATATGTACCTAACCCTGACTTGTACTCCACATTTATAAAACTAAATTAAATTTGTATACCTAACCCTGAATTGTACTACACATTTAAAATAAAAATTGTTTTAAATCAACCTAATTAATTATTAATAAAAATTTTTTTTAAAGAAGAAAGCACAGGTTCTGGAGTTAAACTAACAAAAATCCTGTCTGCTCTGTTAACAACAGAAAGTTTAATAAATTTCTTAACTTCTCTAAGCCTCAATCTCCTTGTATAAAAGTATATTAATAATAGGCTATACATTATGAGGTTGCTGTAAGAATTCTAAGTTAATTTGTATAAAGCACTTAGAACAGTGCCTAGTGCATAATAACTGTTAAACTGTAAAAGTTTAGCTATCATTATTGATTATTTCCCTAGGATTAATTTTTGGGAGTAGAAGGTATGCAGTTTTATTTTATTTTATTTATTGTTTAATTAAGTCAGGGTCTCACTATGTCACCCAGGCTGGAGTGCAGTGGCATGATTATGGCTCACTGCAGCCTCAAACTCCTGGCCTCAGGTGATCCTTCCACCTCAGTCTTCCAAGTAGCTGGAACAACAGGCATGAGCCACCATACTTGGCTAATTTTTTGATATTTTATAGAGACAGGGTCTCACTATGTTGTCTAGGCTGGTCTCAAACTCCGAGGCTCAAACAATCCTCCTGGCTTGTCCTCCCAAAATGCTGTGATTACAGACATGAGCCACCATGTTCAGTTAAAAAGGTATGCAATTTTAAAGCTTCCATATGCTTTATTGAAATCTAGACTTGGTATTGGTATTAATAAATCAATATTCATACTGTCACTAAAGTCAATAATATTTAATATTTCTGTGAGTGAAAAATCTGTAGATTGGCTGAGCGCAGTGGCTCACGCCTATAATCTCAGCTTTGGGAGGTGGAGGCGAGAGAATTGCCTGAGTCCAGGGGGTTCTAGACCAGCCTGGGCAACTTGATGAGACCTCGTCTCCACAATAAATAAAAAATTAGCTGACTTAGTGGCCCAAAGCTGTAGTTCCAGCCTCTTGAAAGGCTGAGGAGGAAGGATTGCCTGAGCCCAGCAGGCTGAGGCTGTGGTAGCCATGAGTGTGCTACTACACTCCAGCCTGGGTGACAGAGTGAGACTCCTATTCCAAAAAAAAAAAGTAGATTGTTTTTAACACAAGAGGATAATGTAAATATTCTTAAATATTGCATATCTTGGATTTGGAAATAATATCAGGAGTCATCTATTCAATCTTATATCAGTGTGGTTAGGCTAGCATATGCTTTAGTAATGAACAATTCCATAATTTCAGTAATTTAAAACAACAAAGGTTGTTTCTCACTCATGTAGAGGTGTGGAAGGGAGGGTGTCTGCTCTTAAAAGTCATGGACTTTGGCTAACGGGAAATAGATCCATGTAGACAGATGCTTCCACAATCCCTGAAGCAAGAAAAAGGGAAGGTGGCAATACGTGCACTGACTATCAAAGCTTCTAGCTGAGTGGCACATAGGAGGAGGGACTCCCCAAAAACCAGAATCATCTTTTGGAGGGCAGGCCCCTTGCAGTACAGACTTTCCCTGCTGGAACACATTCCCATCAGTGTACCAGCTAGTGTTGTCATGAGAGGCTGTGTTCGGTTTCAGTGAATTTCTTTTTGGAGATTCTTTTAAAGCGTTTACCCATTTTATGATAGGTGATTTATGAGCACACCTGCCCACACCACACTGAGTGTTCAGCAGTTTTTGACTAAAAACAGCATGGCCCTTGCCCTATCCTCCCTGTTCACCCGATCTGCTCTGAGAAACTTTTTTTCATTTCCATGTCTGAAAAGAAGTCTTCAGAGGGAAACATTTTGCTGATGTGAGAGGTGAAACCAAAAACAGAAGTACTAAAAGGCATCAAAATTGATAAGTTAAAAAACTTTTGAGCAGTGGAAAAAGCATCTTGCTAGGTGCATTGCATCAAATGGAGAGTACTTTTTTGTTGTTGTTTTTTTGTTTTTGTTTATTTTTATTTGGAGTCTCACTCTGTCGCCCAGACTGGAGTGCAGTGGCCGCTCCCGGGCACCTCAGCCTCGACCCGCTGGGCTCCGACGATCCTTCTGCCTCAGCCTTCCAAGTAGCTCGAACTATAGGCGCGCGTTGCCACCTCCTGCTAATTTTTTTTTTGATTGAATGTAGAGATGAGGTCTCGCCAAGTTGCTCAGGTGGGTTTCGAACCTGCAGGCTCAGGCAAATCCATTCACCTCAGCCTCCCAAAGCACAGGATTACAGACTGAACCACCAAGTCCGGCTGAGAGTACTTTGAAGGTGACTGAAGTTTAAATATGTAAGAATAAATACACAATTTTTTATAAGTAAATTCTGTATTTTGGGGGTCCCCCTTTTGCATTTGTTCTGTTCATATTTCATTTGTCAAATAAGACACATGACCACACTAACTTCTGCAGGGTTAGAGAACTATAATCTTACTTTCTGCTCGAAAGGAGAAAAGAATCAGTGTATTTGTGAAAAGCCTTAATGACTACCACAAACTTACTTGGTTTTTGTTTATTTTCATTTTTAAAATTTAAATTCTATTTAGTTTTGAAATAGGTAATATACTCACATGATCCAATGTTCAAAAGTTACAAAATGTCTATGATCAGCCGGGCTCAGTGGCTCAGCCTGTAATCCCGCACCTTTGGGAGGCTGAGGTGAGTGGATTGCCTGAGCCCTCGGGTTCGAGACCTGCCTGGGCAGCGAGACCTTATCTCTACAATAAATCCAAAAATCAGCCGGGCATGGTAGCACATGCCTGTAATTCCAGCTACTCGGAAGGCTGAGGTGAAAGGATCGCTGGAGCCCAGCAGGTCGAGGCTGCGGTGGCCGGGAGCGGCCACTGCACTCCAGTCCAGGCAACAGAGTGAGAATCCAACTCAAAAAAAAAAAAAGTCTATGATCTTCATATTTCTCTTTCTCTGAAGCCAACCATGCTAATGTTCTTGTGTTTCTTCTGGAGAAATTCTATACATATAGTGTATTGACAAATTCTTCCTCTCTCTCTCTCTCTCTCTCTCTTCACGCGCTCTCTCTCTCTCTCTGGCTGTCTCTCTGGCTCTCTGTGTGTGCAAGCATGTGTGTGGTAACTATTCTCTGTTTGCCCTCAGGTCCATTATCCACCCATAATGGATCTGGATCTGTTCTGTGCGCTAGGGAGTTGATTCTTATAAAGGCACCACTCAGGTTCCTTTGCCCTTTCACCTACTTTTTGAGCTTGGCCAATGAGAGACATCAATAGGAGATTGAAGGGCAAGAAAAGAGGAAATTTGAGCTACCCCTCTCAACTTCCTCTGGTTTAGAGCTAGAGTGGGGACAGTGGTGGAAGTCCTCCATAAAAGAAGCTTTTGCTGGGTGACTCCTCCTCTAGATCTTCATCTCTCACAGGATCCTGATATCACTGTTCCCCCTTTTGTCCCATAAGACATGGGGATGGTGATTGCTAGTGCCTGGGAATCTTTCTCTCTCTCTCTCTCTCTGTCTCTCATTAAAACAGTTTGATGGAGATATAATTCGCATACCATACAACTTACCTACTTAAAGTGCACAATTCAATATATTTTCATATATCCACAGAGTTGTCAGCATTTCTCTGTGTTTCCTCAGCCCTGCTTACACCTTTGTAAATAGTCCCTTCATTTAATTTTCTTCAGACTTTTCTGTAATTATACTTTCTGCTTTTTGCTGGGTCCCTGTCTAAATGTGTGTGTGTGAATACACACACACACACACACACACACACACACACACACACACACACACACACACACACTGGTATCTTCTCATACCAACTCATGGAGTCAATTGTTTATAGAAATGTTGTGAGTTGGTTATTAACCACAGACACTATTTTTTAAAAAATTAAGTAAACTTACTTTATTGATTTAATAAGTTAAATAAGTTACAAAAGGTAATAAATACTAAAGTTCATCACCTCCTAATTATTTGACTACATTTTACTGTTATCTGTACTCTTGAGAAGGTTTGTATCTTCTGTATTTATATGGTAGAAATACTATCTAATGATGAGCATATGGTTATGGGCATCTCATTCCAACTCTGTATTCCATGGCAATACATTGGTGTCTTGAAATTGGCCATTGTGGGAGTATTTCCAGCACAGAAATCAGCAAATGATATAACTCAGGACTTAATTTTCTGTTCTGTTGATTGTCTAGACTTATGAAAATGATGGTAGGCCGGGCTCGGTGGCTCAGCCTGTAATCCCAGCACTTTGGGAGGCCGAGGTGAGTGGATTGCCTGAGCCCACGGGTTCAAGACCCACCTGGGCAACTTGACAAGACCTCATCTCTACAACAAATCAAAAATTAGCCGGGCGTGGTAGTGTGCATCTGTAGTTCCAGCTACTCGGAAGGCTGAGGCGGAAGGATCACTGGAGCCCAGCAGGTCAAGGCTGTGGTGGCCGGGAGTGGCCATTGCACTCCAGTCTGGGTGACAGAGTGAGACTCCAATGCAAAAAAAAAAAAAAAAAAAGAAAATGATGGTAAAAATAATACAAATTAAACTTGAAGGCTTATCATTGTGAATAGAACAAAAAATTGAGGAGATACCCTTCCAATATTTGAAATTATCTGGTTTAGCAAGGAAGTCACACATAGCATTAATGCACCAATGAAACTCCAAAATATGTCTAATTGTTTCACTTTTATCTTACTTGTCAACCAACATTTATGGTATTACACTTGGGGGGCTGGTTGTCAAATATTTACCAGCACACTACTGCATACACACACACATACAGTTTGGATATCATTCCATATCACCAACAGAGCTTTCTCAATCTTTTTTTAGGATTGCATTATCTGTACCTTATTGAGGATATTTAGACTGCAATCTTTTGCTGTTACAAAATAATGTCATAATGACTCACTTGTGAATCATCTGTAAATGCATTTGTAATGTCAATAGGCTATTGCCAAATTGTCTCCATGAAGAGTTTTACCCATTGATACTCCTACCAGCAATATATGAGAATATCTGTTTTCCCACACCCTCAACACTACCGTGTGTCAAATGTTTTGCATTTTTCAATACCATCATTATTCATCATTGTTAATAATCAATCTAAGATTTTTTAATGCAATTTTAGTTAGTATAATGTATTAATTATTGCATTTAGCAATTGCTACAATTCTAATTTAAATGATAGCCTCTAAGTGATCTGTTTAAAAGACTAACATTTACATGCGTCTTGAAGACACATGTAAAAAGCCACCTTTTCCAAGAGCAGATTGTTCATGCCAGGGCAATAAGAACTGGCAGTTGAAAAGAAATATTTGCAGGTAGCCTACCTTTGGAAGAAAAAGACACCACAGTGCTTTCAAGATTTCTGCTAAGAAGAGGACAGGTTAGATAAGTAATTAATGTTTTGACTTACTCTCTTCAAAAGCAGTGTGGGAACATTTTTCCAATAGACGTTGGAAACAAGTGAAAGAGAAATGCCAGCTTACAAAAGCAAAGTCCATATAAATACATTAATTGTCTGGCAGTGCTTGACAATCCTGTACTCAAGTTTCCTGAGCTCCATGCTACAGAGCTCTCCTGCAAAGATCTAGGCAAAGGAGCCTTGCTTCTGCTAAGATGCAGCCAGACCCTCTGGGAAGGACCTACGGGACTTTGAGCCCAGCTTCCACCCATCTACCCATCGCTTATCAGCTGAGGTTTGAGCAGAAAACTGTGCCTTCGTGTAATTTGACTTCCTTGGCATCTCTCCCCTTCCCGTTCCCTTTTCCACTTCAGAAAGAAGCCAAATCTTCTAGAGACATAACTGGCAAAAGCTCAGTCTTTAAAAACTGAAGAGTCTTAGTACTGGGCCAGGAAAAAAGTGCACAATCAGCATAAGATCCCCCTGGCCACATTTCCTTAGCCACATCGCTATGGATTGTCAGCCCTTGACACAGCTCACTGGTCAGAGGCTCTGTGACACTAGGGAGCTACTTGACCTTTTGACCTTCATCTATGAACTGGGGATACTATTAGTTCTCACTTTATAGGATTATTGTGAGGAAATGAGATAATCCATATAAGGTATAGAGCCAGCGCTTAACATGCCGTGTTATTGCTCAATATATGTTATCTTTTATCTTTATAGAGATATGTATTGTAAATTGCAGGCTGGGTGTGACGGCTCAAGCATGTAATCCCAGCACTGTGGGAGGCTGAGCTGGGCAGATTGCTTGAGCCCAGGAGTTCAAGACCAGCCTGGGCAACATAGTGAGACCCTGTCTCCACAAAAAAAAAAAATTAAAAATTAAACCGGTGTGCTCCTGTAGTTTCAGCTACTTGGGAGTTTGAGGCAGGAGAATCACTTGCGCCCAGGAGTTTGAGGCTGCAGTGAGCTATGATTGTGCCAGCCTGGGTAACAGAGAGAGTCCCCGTCTCAACAAAAGAAAGATAGAAATATATATGATAAATTGTATGGACCCTTGTCAAGCAGTAGAGAGTTAATCATTCACAATATATTTTTTTCTATTGCCTTTATGAAGTGTTGAGTTAAACAGCTCCTATACAGAGATGACTGGTGAAGAAGATCTTGACTGCACAGAATGGCTGAAGGTAGAAAAACGGTTTTCTTTGCAAACGCTAGAATGAGGTTTATTTCTGCATGGCTTGGCTATATGATACATTTGCATCGATCCAAGATTAGTTGTAAGTAACCACATATTTTGCTGAACAAAATTAGAGCTTACATGCATCTATTATAACATACACCCACACCCTATTAATCTCCCAGGAGAAGAAATTTGCTAAATGCTACCTTGGTGTCATAGAAGAGCTTAATCAACTTAATTAAGTAGACCCTCTCTTCCCATAGAGTAGGTTAGACATACTGATTATTTCTGATGATTCTGCACTGGAATCCAGCTGTCCAGGGTTCGTTATGCATAAAAAGCATGGAATACCTTTCTTTCGCCCACAGTTTAATAATGTATAAAAGTGGAAAAGAGCTTTGGCATGAAAACCTAAATACGCTGATGACAGACATTGTGTTCCTTCTCTCTCTCTCTCTCTCTCTGTCTGTCTCTCTCTCTCTTTTCTCTCTGTTCTCTTTCTCTCTCTCTCTCTCTCTCTCTCATGTTTTAAGTAGCAAAGCAACTGGACTTGATTAGAAGGTTGATCTTTGAAAAATAGGTTCCATTCAAATCAAGAAATATCTATTGAGGATATAATTATCTGCAATTACTGTGCTGGGTAATATGAATAATAATAAGATAGAGAAGGTAGTGTTGCTGCTCTCAAGAAGTCACCATTTAGGGGAAGGGACAAAAAAGTGCTGCATTCATAGTATAGAAAACATGTTCTGGGGACTGTGAGGAAGTCACTAACTCTGCCAGGCAGCAAGAAGGAAGTGCTATGGAAGATTTTGCAGAAGTGACATTTGAATTGCATCTTGGAGGATTTCTAAGATTTTTGTAGGAGGCAGAGAGTTGGTAGATAAAGAAATAGCATGGGCCAGAGAAGCTCGGTGGTGGGAGATGAAGCTCAAAAGATGTGGTAAGACCAGGTTATGAAATATTTAACGGTCTTCTAAGATTGTGTGTCCTAGCCGGGCTCGGTGGCTCAGCCTTTAATCCCACGCCTTTGGGAGGCTGAGGTGAGTGGATTACCTGAGCCCGTGGGTTCGAGACTCACCTGGGCAACTTGGCGAGACCTCATCTCTACAATAAATTTTTAAAAAATGAGCCAGGCGTGGTAGCGCGTGCCTGTAGTTCCAGCTTTTTGGAAGGCTGAAGCAGAAGGATCGCCGGAGCCCAGCAAGTCGAGGCTGCGGTGGCCGGGAGCGGCCACTGCACTCCAGTCTGGGTGACAGAGTGAGACTCCAACTCAAAGAAAAGATTGTGTATCTTTCTCCTGAAAGTGATGGAGAAAACCGAAGCTTCTTAGTTGAGGCAGTGACTTGGATAGCTTTGGTTTGGGGCAGGTCATCGCAGCAGCAGGGCATGAGAGTGAGGAATGGAGAAATGTGCTAGCTAGCAGGTGGATAGGGAAGAGGGCTAGAATTGAGCTCCGAAGAGCACCTCAGTTGACTTGACTTCACCTCAGGAGGAGAAACAAATGAAGGAGGCTTATAAGAATTTATCTTTAAAATTAAGGGAGTCATGAGAGGAGCATAAAGAAGCAAAGAAAGAGAGACATCAGGAAGAGGCATTGAACAGCAGTGTTAATCGCTCTACAGAGTTCCAGAAGAAAACTAAAAAGAAATCCACTGCGTTGAGCAACTAGACATTTTTACTGGCTCTTTTGACTCCAACTTCAATCGAAAGAGCAGGGTGGAAACCAGATACTGTGACAGACATGGAAAAATATTTATATGTACAGGAAACTCAAAGATAGGCAGGAGTTGATATTGCATCTTTCAAGGAGGGTAGGGTTTAAGAGTAACTGATGGTAGTGGGAAACTGTCAGGGGAAGGGAGGGTGGTATTGGCAGTTGAGGGAAACTGCTGGGGAGGGAGGGGAACACCTCATCAAGGGTACCTGCATGATCAATGTTTGTATACCTAACCCTGAATTGTACCCCACAACTTTATATATAAAAAAAAGTAACTGATGGAAATTATGAGAAACAGGACCTAAAAAAGTTTAATCCCCCAAACCAGACAGATGAGAAACATTTGCAAAATGATGTCATCTACCTCGGTGGATGATATCATTTTGTTCCTCAGATATTTAACCCAGATGGCATGAGTCAACATCTATATTTGGGCATAAGGAGAACTACCTTTTGTGCTATATGCCAGTTCGGAAGTCTGTTTGTGCTTGCCTGGTTTAGCGCTGCCAAATTATTTCAGGCTTATGAACTCATCACCAGCCCATGGAAGTGAATCTGTTTAATATCACATAGCTCTAATTCCAGCACACTTACTTTCATGAGATATAATCTTGGTTGGGCTTTTTTCCCCTTTGCATTTGGAAGATACTGGGTTTATGTTTACAAGTACATTCATTGCAGATTTTAAAAGGCAAAAGTGGAAATGTCAGAAGCAACCATAAATAGATGCAAGAGCTTATATAGATTACTGAGAATGACTAGAATAATAGTGTAATAACTTCCATGAATCGAGTGCCTAGTGTTTGCCAGACAATTTCCATAGAATATCTTTAGTTTTCACACTAGCCCTAAAATGTAGCTATGGTTTCTAGCTGAAAAACGTTAAGTAACTTGCCTATGTTTACTCAGATGGCAAATGGAAGAGTAGGACCCAAAGCCAGGTCTGATTCTAAGGACCAGGGTCTCTCTCCACACTGTGCTCTCTTCTTCAAAAGTCCATGGTTGGCCACACCTGCTATGCTCATGCCTGCAATTCCAGCAATTTGGGAGGCAGAGGTGGGGGGGATTGCTTGAGGTCAGGAGTTTCAGACCAGCTTGGGCAACATAAGAGAGATCCTGTCTCTGCAAAAAAAAATTTTTTTAAAGCAATAATAACAAAAATCAAAATACCATGGTATTCAGTATTGTAAAAGAAAAGTGAACCAGGTCATATCAAGTAGATTTACAAGTGATGACCTAGACACTCATTGCTAGAGGCTCTTTACTAAATGTAAATTACTCATCTAACTTGTATTTGGAGGTACATATTATAAAATACATGTGGTGAATGACTCTGTTTTTGCTGGGATATCAGAGGAGAAGGCAAAAAAGAAAAGAAGATAGGACCATTACAAAAGAGGAACTATGTCTGAAGGAAAATGCAAAATATAAGAAGAACTGAAGTTAGGTTCTTATGAGATAACTGAAATTTTGAGCTATAATGACTCTTTCCTTACCTAGATTATGAGACCATTTATCAGAATTGTATTTCTTTTATACTAAACTCATTGCTATGACCAGCAAACAAATGTACAATATTCATTTAGGAAAGAAAAGGAAACTAACATTTAGTCAGTGCCTATCCCGGTGCCTGGTACATTATAGTTGCTCAGTAAATGTGAATGAATGAATGTCTGCTTGTCCAAACATTGTGCTGTATGCTTTGAGAGCAGTGATAAACAGTCTTCAATAGAAGTTAAGGAGTGGGCCATTGAGGCATTGATTTGAGGTAATTAAGGTTGGAGTACTGGGTAATCAAGGGTATGATACTATTATAGGGCTGTTTCTCAATGAGGCATGCCAATCCAAGACATTATTTTGGGGAGGCCATAGGGACATCAAGGTCTTGCAGATCTGTTATATCTAAAGAGTCTACAAAGCATTCAAGGGGAAACTAAAAGAGAGGCAGCTAGGAGAATGCCACCTCTGAAATCCAGTATCTAGCACAGTGCTTGGCACGAAGGAGGCAACCGACAAACATTTCTAGTGCTACCAATCACTTCATAACCAGTTCCACATCCTCCACTCATGTTTTTCTTTACTCGAACAACAACGGCACCTTTCAATTTCTCATCCTGCTTGATCCACAATGAAATTCCTGAGAGCAGGGGATAACCTCTCACCCAGCGTTTTAATTCCAACACCAACATGGTAGTTGCCATGCGACAGATGTTTGATGAATGTCTGTTGGGTGCCTAGAACAGTGCCTCAAAATAAATGTACTATCTGAATGAATGAATTAATATGGTCCAAAGTTTAATAATATGAATTTCCAATAAAAAGTGGGAATTAAGAAATAAATTCTGCATCTCTCCTAGAAGGAGTTATGGAGAGAAAATTGTTTGTTTGTGTTAATAGGCCCTACACCTTACGCTCTTATTCCCTCTGTTGGCCTCTCTCGGCCATGCTCTGCTCTGAAGAGACCCCTGCCATTCCCCGTAGCAAGCGCCCCGGCCTGCAAAGGAGGGCAGCATGCAGCTCCGCTTTGCCCGGCTCTCGGAGTACGCCTCAGCCCCAACCCGGGGGTCCACGCGGGCCGCGGGCTATCACCTGTACAGTGTCTGTGATTATACAATACCGCCTATGGAGAAAGCTCTTGTGAAAACAGACATTCAGATAGCTCCTCCTTCTGGGTGTTATGGAAGAGTAATTCCACATTCTGGCTTGGCTGCAAAACACTTTATAGATGTAGGATCCGGTGTCATAGATGAAGATTATAAAGGAAATGTTGGTGTTGTACTGTTTAATTTTGGCAAAGAAGAGTTTGAAATCAAAAAAAGTGACTGAATTGCGCAGCCCACTTGTGAATGGATTTTTTATCCAGAAATAGAAGTTCAAGTTTTAGATGACACTGAAAAGGGCACAGGAGGTTTTGGTTCCACTGGAAAGAATTAAAATATATGCCAAGAATAGAAAATGAGAAATTGTACCTTTTTCTTAAAAATAAAGTGTTTTGGTGTTTTGTAAACTTAATAGTTTTACCTTCTAAAAATATTTAATTTGTTATGATTAAGGAAAGAGTATCTCTGTTGGGATCACATGGAAACTTTCTTGTGTTTTTATTCGGTTGATGGCTATATGTAAATCTTCTTTGTGGTGACGTAATGCAAACAGTGTCTTTTTTAAATCAAATGTTCATCAATTGCAGACAAAAAAGAAGCCTATATTATTTAACTCAATAAATGATACTCTTTCAGTAATAATAATAAAAAAGGCCCTACAAGGGGAACTCAGAAAGATAATGCAATAATAAGAAGTATCTATTTAGTCTTTGTCCCTAGATCCCAACAGAGCTTCTAAAACTCTTAAGATTTCCTGAGTGATAGGGGTAATAAGAGCAACTTCTCTTATTCATTACAAGTTCCTTTCAGCCATACCTAAATTTACGCCAGCAGTGACACTTGGTGGGCCCCTAGATGTTTTCCGGAGTAGGGCTACCTGCCAGAGGAATCACCCCTGGGCAAGAGGGTTGGAGCTTTCAGTCCCTACCACCAGTGAGGAAGAGAGACTGGAGATTGAGTTCAATCACTGATGGTCAATGATTTAATCAATCATGTCTATGTAATGAAGCCTCCAGAAAAACCTCCTAAACAATGAGGTTGGAAAATTTCTGCCTGGAAAATGGCCGAGGTGGGCAGCTCCTCTTTCGCAGAACCTTTCTCTCCAACCGTCCTTTTGTGATTCCTAAAACCTCTAAATATAGACCTCCCATATGACCCCGCAATCCCCTTACTGGGAATATACTTTGAAGAACTCAGATCACTCTATAAAAAAGATACCTGCACACAAATGTTTATTGCAGCATTGTTCACAATAGCAAGAATCTGGAACCAACCATGCTGTCCATCAAAAGAGGACTGGATTTTAAAAATGTGATACAATATACACGATGGAATACTATGCAGCCTTAAAAAAGAACAAAATCATGAACTTCACAGCAACCTGGATGGAACTAGAGTGTATAATACTTAGTGATCTCTCACAGAAACAAAGATCTGAGTATCACATGTTCTCACTCATAAGTGGACCTTGAACATCTATCGTAATACTATAAGAAAAGGATTGACAGTGGCGGGAAACCATAGGGGGCCAGGAAGGGGAAGGGAGGTGGGATTAACGGTAGTCAATATCTGTCTGGGGACGGGGGACACCCCTTATCAACAAGGGTGCCTGAACGATGCATATTTGTATACCTAACCCTTAACTGTACCCCACAATTTTAAAATAAAAAATATATTTAAAAAAAGAAAATTTCTGGATCAGTGAACACATTGAGGTGCTGGGAGGGTGGTGGTCCAAAGAGGGCGTGGGAGTTCCATACCCCTACCCCTACCCCATTATACTCGGTCCTATGTATCTCTTCCATTTGTCTGTCCCTGAGCTGTATCATCTATAATAAACTGTTAATAGTATGTAAAGTACTTTCTTGAGTTCTGTGAACTATTTTAGCAAATTATCAAACCTGAGGAGGGGTTGTAGGAATCCCCTGACTTTATAGCCAATTGATCAGAAGTATGGTGGCCTGGGCTTGCACTTGGTGTCTGAAGTGGGAACAGTTTTTTGGGACCGAGTCTTTGACATGTGGGGCCTGCTCTAACGCTGGGTAGTTAGTGTCAGAATTGAACTGAATTAGAGAGTACCTAATTGGTGTCTGGGGAATTAGAGGGTTGACTGGTGTGAGAAAAAAATCCCACGTTTGGTGTCAGAAGCATTGTAAATAAAAACAATTCAGAGATGGCTTACTACAAGCACAGGGATAGAGCTGATTCTAAAGAATTTCCTTCCAGGCCAGGCTCAGTGGCTCAGCCTGTAATCCCAGCGCTTTGGGAGGCTGAGGTGAGTGGATTGCCTGAG
>NW_007037768.1:27516-43143 GCF_000164805.1 Carlito syrichta
TGCACTCCAGTCTGGGTGACAGAGTGAGACACCAACTCAAAAAAAAAAGAATCTCCTTCCTCCTAGGAGTGGAAAGTCAACCTACAGACATGTGTCTGAACTTATCTTGGATTTAAAGCAAAAGGAGGGCTAGTTCAAAGCCTTATTGTTCATTAAAATAGTAGGCAAGTGAACATGGTCATATAATATGATAAATGTATGCAAATAATTAAAATGAATTATTCAGACCTATTGTGAGGTTACATTTACTATTGTTCAGGATTCTTCTTTCTTAGATCAGAATTTTAAAACTAATTTTGAATAGAAGGAAGTTTTTATTACACTAGGGTCTTATAACATGGACTATCTTACCAGCTTTTGGAACTCTGTGGGCTGGAGTACTCCAAAAAGACAGAGATAAGACAGTTGGCATTCCTGGCTTTGATACAGCTGGATACATTAGGCAGATTGCCTTTTAGAAAGAAGGCTATTCATGAGTTAGAAAACACAGCCAGCCAGGAGCGGCGGCTCAATCCTGCAATCCCAGCACTTTGGGAATCCGAGGTGAGAGGGTTGCCTGAGACCAGCCTGGGCAACTTGATGAGACCTCGTCTCTACAGTATATCAAAAAAAAAAAAAAAAAAATCAGCCAGACGTGGTAGTGCGCACCAGTAGTTCCGGCTTGTTGGAAGGCTAAGGCAGGAGGATTGCCAGAGTCCAGCAGGTCAATGCTGGGGTGGCTGTGAGCATGCTACTGCACTCCAACCTGGACAATGGAGTGAGACTCTGACTCAAAAAAAAAAAAAGAAAGAAAACACAATCAATCTCCACCTACCTGAATCAGGGTGGTTGAAGCACATGGGCTCTCACATGCCTTGATATTTCTCTCTAACAGATTCCTGCTTATGGCACCAAGGGGCAACCTGGTATGTTTTTGGACAAGTGAAGTACGTTTCCCTAATGAAAAGCAGTTATTGTATTGCTGAAAACTGGGAAATGGCATGTATAATATATGCGTATTTTCCCACAGCATTTTCTAATGTTGCAAAGTTATCGTAACTATTCGCTCAAGTATATTATCTAAAATGGAAGAAAAGAATATTGAAGTACAAAGAAGTTAAGTGAAAGAGAATGCTGAAGAAAGAAGAAAAATCACAAAGGACTCTGATTTTAGCCAACAGAACCACACCATTTTCTAATACTGTAAAACAAGCCATCTTAAAGCTTTGTGGCTTAAAACGATAAAAATCAGTTGTTTATGACTTTGCAACTTGGGCAGGGCTTGGGCACAGTTCATCTCTGTTCCACTGGGTGCCATCTGGATAGCCCAACTGCCACTAGAGGAAGGAAGACCCACTTCCTGCTTGGGTGATTAGCATGATTGACAAGCTGGTATGAATGCTGGCAGGTGCTGGCTACAGCTGTTGACCTAGGGGGATGATTGTCCTGCACATGGCTCTTCCATGGCTGTCTAGGTGTCATTGTAGCATGGCAGCTGGGTTCCAAGAGAGAAGAATTAGAAGTTGCCAATCCTCTTAAAAGCTAGGCCCAGAATTAGCACAGAGCCATTTATGCTTTATTCGATTGGTCAAATCAGTGTCAGTCCTAACCAGATTCAAGGAAATGGAGAAAGACCCCAACTTAGGGATGGGGTAAGGTGGAGTGAAGAGTGACAGAGAATTTGCAGCCACTTTTCATTGATGCATTCATTTGTTTATTAACCAATTCTTCTCAGGATTTTAAAATGTGTTGGGGGGAGCTCTGGCAATCCTTCTGCCTTAACCTTCCAAGTAAGCAGAACTACTGGTGCACACTACCACGTCTGGCTGATTTATATTTAAAATAAATATATATAGCAGGGCTCGGTGGCTCAGCCTGTAATCCCGCACCTTGAGAGGCTGAGGTGAGTGGATTGCCTGAGCCCGCGGGTTCAAGACCCACCTGGCAACTTGGCGAGACCTCATCACTACAATAAATAAATAAAAAGATTAACCGGGCGTGGTAGCGTGCGCCTGTAGTTCCAGCTACTTGGAAGGCTGAGGTGGAAGGATCGCCTGAGCCCAGAAGGTCGAGGCTGCGGTGGCCAGGAGCGGCCACTGTACTCCAGTCTGGGCGACAGAGTGAGACTCCAACTCAAAAAAAATAAAAATAAAAATAAAAAATATATATACATACAAGCAATGTATGTTTTCTTTTCACAAAATTGAGATCATACTAAAAAAATACAACATGAATTTTTATTATATCACAAACACTCTTCCAAGTTCATTAAGTATTCTTGAAAACTCGAATTTTATTGGCTGTATCATATGGATTTACTATACTTTATTAATGATTTTTAAATTGTCTGAAACTAAACTATACTTTAAAATGCAGGAAGATGCTAATAGTTCTATACCCAGGTGGTTCTATGATGGGTGATTTGGATTTTCTTACTGTACTCTTTTCTGCATTCTTGAATTTTCTGCGATGATGCACACTGTATTTATAATCAGAAAAAAGTTAATAATATAAATGACGTTGGTTTTGGTGTCTTACTTGTAAATCCTGCTGACTATAAGCCAAAAACCATTAAGTTTTGACTCAATGTCACTCAAACCAAGGGTATTTGAGGCACTCTGTGGACCCTGAGAATTCTGAAGAGCTAGAATATCATTATGTGAATAATGTTTTTCTTGGGAGCAAATCAGGAATACTCCCAGTCTTTTGGCAAGCAGTCTTTCCAGGGGCCAACTTTAGGAAACTCAGACTGTCCTGTTTAAAAATAGTAGGGAATTGGTATTTTAGCTACTTACTCAATGGTTGCTTAAAACTAGATTCTGATCGCATGTTTGCAGTTATCCCAGAGGCAGTGATAAATCAGGTACAGTGGTCAACTTGTTGTTCATGTTGACATTTTTTCACTGTTGTGGGCAGAGTGCTCATGAGCCTGGGTATCTGTGACAAATGGCATCAATTTCCTTAGAACAGAGTCACTGCCTACCTCTGATTCTTCTCTTTAATCCTTTAGGTCTGGGTGGAATTTTTTTTTCGGGGCTTACTTGGAAATCTAGAAAGAGGAGGCCAGGCATGGTGGCTCATGCCTGTAATCCTAACACTTTCGGAGGCTGAGGCAGGAGGATCACTTGAGCCCCGGTGTTTGAGATCAATCTGGGCAACATAGCAAGACCTTGTCTCTACAAAAACAAACAAACAAACAAACCAGCAAATTAACTAGGCACGATGGCATGTGCCTGTAGTCTCAGCTACTTGGGAGTCTGAGGGGGAAGGATCGCCTGAGCTCAGGAGGTCAAGGCTGTGGTAAGCCATGATTGTTATGATCATGCCACTGCATTCTAGCCTGGGCAACAGAGTGAGATACCGACTTAAAAAAAGAATAGAGAAAAATCTAGAATGAGAAAGTATTTGTCTCAATTCTGAGATGTGTATAGATGCAGTGGATATGCCTAAGTGTTTCTTATTTCTGAGCCACTCTGTTTTGTTTCTGAGCCTGGAGAAAACAAGGGACAAACCTTAAAGGGGCTCCATTACATACAAGGCGCCATGCTAGGTGCTGAGCCAAGGTGCCATTCCTTGGCCCTGGAGGCATCTGGATCCCGTCTCCTCTCGTGGAAGAACATCAGTCCCTAACCTTGAAGAAAGCTTAGTCAGACAGACCTGCAGCAGTTGCTTTGCCTTGAGACTTCTTTGAATAGTGGAGAATTAGCTCCTGACCTTTTGGGAAGCATGGTCGTCTGTGGGCTGTGTCGGAAATTGCAGTGGTTCTCAGCTGTACAGCTTGAGGCTATTTCTTAGCCTTTGCTCACAGACCATCCTATCCTTGAAAGTGTCCAGGGACATTCACTACCTTACCAGTTTGATATCTTTTTATCTCCTCATCCAGCAGGGCCATGCCTACCACCTACCCCCACAATAGTTTCCTACTTCCACTGTGATACATTACCACCAACTTGGCATCTTGAAACAATCCAAATGCATTCTTTTGTGGTTCCAGAGTTCAGAAGTCCAAGATTGATTTCGTTGGATGAAGACAAGGTGTTGGCAGGGAGGCTCTAGGAGAAAAATCTTTTCTTGGCTTTTCCGGCTTCTAGAGTTGCATCCCTTGTATTTTCCGCCTCAGCCTAAAATCTCCTCTAAGAGACCAAAGCATCTGCAAGAGATTCTTGCCCTTCCCATGTTTGCCAGAGCCTCTCTTTCTGGAAATTACTTCTGCTAGTTCTAAGCCATTTGGTTTGTTTCCCCTCTGCCCTCTTCAGATTATACTTGACATCCTTTATATGTATTTGCTATAAAAATAGGGGTCAAAGAATTCCACACTCCAGTCTGTTCTCATCATTTCTTACAGATATTTGCTTCATGGGTGTGGGTCAGTTTTAGTTACCCCCCACTCCCAAAACACCAAGTCCTTTTAGAGGCCGTGATATCATCCACTGGCATTTCTGCAAACAGTTTACGCTCTTTGGTATTTCTTAAAACCATTTAAAATTTCCTGTTGGGCAGGATTTGGTCCTGCTGAAATTCTATTTGCAATGTTTTTCCTATTAGTTTAAAAATACACATATACACACAGAGAGTCTTTCTCTTCCACCATCCGCCCTTCTTGCAGTTGGGTATTAGCTTTGGCTCCAGGCATTCTAGTGCGTGAAGCCTTTCAGCTCTCTCTTGCTGACTGGGATGCTCCTGCTTCCAGGAACAAAGTCCCACCCAGATGAGCAAGTGCAGCAGAGCTGACCTTTCGTGTGTGTGTGTGTGTGTGTGTGTGTGTGTGTGTGTGTGTGTGTGTGTGAAGTCAGGGACAGAACAAAGATGGCTGCTGCACCGCCATGGCATGGGCCGGGCTCTGTCTCCAGAAGGTTCTACTGAGGTAGTTGTTTGCTACAGCTGCAGCGTTGAGGGAGCATGGCGGCCAGGAGGGGCAGGGTGGAGTGGGAACTGGAAAGTATGACAATTAACCACCCAACCCAGTCCTGGTGCACATGGAAACTGATCGTTTCCTTTCCTTCCCCTTTCCTCTCTCTCCTCACTTTTCCTCTCCTTGAACCACATACTGTCTTTATTAGCTCTGTTATTTTTCTTTTTTCAAGATAGGGTCTTTGTCTGTTGCTCAGGCCAAAGTGCCATGGCGCCATCATAGTTCACTGTAGCCTCAAACTCTCAGATTCAAATGAACCTCCTGCCTCAACCTCCCCAGTAGCTGGGACCACAGACATGCCACCACACCCAGCTCCTTAAAAAATAATTTTTTTTTTGTAATGACAGGGTTTCACTACGTTATGTTGCCCAGGTGGGTCTCAAACTCCAAACCTCAAATAATCCTCCCTCATCAGCTTCCCAAAGCACTGTGACTACAAGGGTGAGCCACCATGCTCACCCTCCTCTCTTCCTTAATATAGAAGAGAATGCTGAAATGAAAATACATGATCTCAAGACTAAAGTATATAACTGCAACAGAAAATCAGGTGCTTCTTGGGCAAAAAAGTGGTAGCATGACATAGCTGTCTTGTTGAGCTTTGCTCTGCAATACAGGTCATGACTGTAGTCTGCCTTCATTCTTCTTCTTTTTTTTTGAGTTGGAGTCTCACTCTGTCGCCCAGACTGGAGTGCAGTGGTGGCTCCCGGCCACTCAACCTGCTGGGCTCCGGCAATCCTTCTGCCTCAGCCTTCCAAGTAACTGGAACTACAGGCACATGCTACCACGCCCGGCTAGTTTTTGATTTATTGTAGAGATGAGGGCTCACCAAGTTGCCCAGGTGGGTCTCGAACCCACGGGCTCAGGCAATCCACTCACCTTAGCCTCCCAAAGCACGGGATTACAGGCTGAGCCACTGAGCCCGGCAATTCTTCTTAACTCCAGTCCTGACCACTGCAAGGAAGTGAGAGGGAGAGGAGGTGAGAAATACTGCTGGGACGTAAGTCTGGGCAGTCGCAGAGTCCATCTCTCCTTTCTTGAGCCTTGTCCCTAGACAGGCCCTGGTTCTTCCTTTTCTTCATACTCCATGCCTATTATGTCCCAAGTATTGTGCTGGGGACATAGTGGTAGTCAATATAAAAAACAGTCCCTGCCCCCACGCACCTGCAAGGGCAAAAGCCATAGAAGCAATTGCAAGTGTGTGATGAATGTTGCCCAAAAGTATGTTGGGGACATCATGGAAACAGATGGGAGGGAGGTGATCTGACTCCCCTGTACCTGGAGGTTCAGCCCTGCCTACAGTGTCAGTCTTTGTTGGATTGGTGACCCTTAAGAAGCCCACGATGACCTAGAAAGTCCTGATGTCCATGCTGACCCACCAGATACAGCCTTCCCCAGTTACCTGCCAAGTTAGGCCCTCAGTTCCTTAGTCTGAAACTCTAGGCCTTTGCTGGGATTTAGACCCTTTCAACCTGCGTAGTTATTGCGAGGTTCCTCCCTCACAAGACCAAATTATTTCTCTCATTTCTTCAGCCACCAGCTGGGCTCTGTGGGACTGGCCTGCTCTCCGTCCACCTGACTTTGATTCTAGCCTGTGGGTGGAGTTCTCACTGTTGTGCCCCACCCTCCAGATTGGACCAACCTGCCCAAACCAAACCCAAACTGGCCCTGGACCATGGGGAGTTCCCAGAGCTCCTTCGACTGAGCATCAGTTCTTATTCTTCTGACTCCTCACTTTCCCGTCCCCTTTAGTTCATGTTGCTGTGACCCAACAGACTTTGTTTTTGAGTTGTGACACTCTTATCTAGGTTTGTTGACAATCGAATACCTATTTTTTTTTTTTTTGAGTCAGGGTTTCATTCTGTCACCCAGGCTGGAGTGTAGTGGCACAATTGTAGCTCATTGTAGCTCACTGTAGCCTTGAACTCCTGGACTCAAGCAATCCTCCTGCCTTGGACTCCCAAAGTCCTAGGATTACAGGTGTGAGCCACCTTGCCCAGCCTTGAATACCTATTGATTTGCTCTTTCTCTCTTGTACACAGTGTAAGTATTGACTAATCATTCAACAAAAATTTCCTGAGAGTCCACCATGCATTATTCTGAGCACTGAGGAAATACCAGTGAGCAAAACAAAGATCCCTGAGCAAGTCCATTGTGTGTGTGTACTCTTCAAATACCGAGCTTAAAAACCAAATGAAAATCAGATGTGCTCTGATGGGAGGCCAGTTCATGCACAAGACGTGTGTACTTCCACATCTTCAGATTTCCCAAGATAAAGAGGCCCAAATGTTGCCTGAACCCCACACTTCTTACAGCCCCCACTGAAGATTAATCCCCATGTGGACCGCTTCCAAACCACCCTGCTGTGAGCATGATGTCAGCTCACAAATTGTTACACCAGGTTTACAAATGATAACTGATAAATGAGTTTCAGATTTGGAAATCAAATAATTGCTCTTTGAGATTTGCAGACTAGACAACACAAATTGCTCATTGCTGACACAAAGATTCCAAGCTAAGTTGTCTAATTTCAGAAATTTTAACCATGCTATTAAGGGAACATAAATTTGACTTTTGCTCTGATTAAAACCTATTATAATAACACAGATCCCTGGATAAATACTCCTTTATTTCTTCTTCCAACAGTAATTGTAATTTGATGATGTGCATTCTCTCTCTCTCTCTCTCTCTCTCTCTCACACACACACACACACACACACACACACAACACAAGTTCTATGTGGGGCTTACAGTCCTGGACATATATACTTGTCTTTGAAGTTTCTTTAGCTGTTTTGTTCTGTGCTTTGCCTCTCTGCCCAGTTTCAGAGTTCACCTATTTACTATGATAATTACTGAGCAAACAAATATTACCTATCAAGAGCAATTTAAAAAAATATATTTATTTTTGTTGAAATATCTTCTTCCTCTTCTTTTTTTTTTTTTTTTTTTTTTTAGTAGGAGTCTCACCCTGTCGCCCATACTGGAGTGCAGTGGCTGCTCCTGGCCACTGCAGCCTCGACCTGCTGGGCTCCAGCGATCCTTCCCCCTCAGCCTTCCAAGTAGCTGGAACTACAGGCGTGCGCTACCACAACCGGCTATTTTTTTTTTTAATTGTGGAGAAGAGGTCTCGCCAAGTTGCCTGGGTGGATCTCGAACCCACAGGCTCAGGCAATTCACTCACCTCAGCCTCCCAAAGCGCGGGATTACAGGCTGAGCCACCGAGCCCGGCTGCAATTTTTTTTTATTCACTCACTGTCACCCAGGCTAGAGTGCAGTGGCACAACCACGGCTCACCACTGTCTTGAACTCCTGGGTTCAGGCAATCCTTCCACCTCACCCTCCCAAGTAGCTGGGACTACAGGCACCTGCCACATCCTGCTAATTTTTAATATATATATATTTTTTGGTAGAGATGAAGCCTTGCTATGTTGCCCAAACTGGTCTTGAACTCCTGAGCTCCAAGTAATCCTCCTGCCTCCACCTTCCAAAGTGTTGGGAGTAGAGGTATGAGACACCATACCCAGTCAAGAGTAATTACTATTAAGCAACTTTTAAATCATACCCTAGGACTGAATACTTTCCTTGGACCTTGACACAAATGTTGCCCCACACATTGGCTGAGTAGCAGAGAGGCTGAGGTTGGGATGAGCTCCCAGGCGCTGCCAGCAAGCACAAGAATGTGCCCATGATGTGAGGCAGTGCAGGCAGACATCAGATAGGTGGAGTGGGGAACTGGCCATGTGGTGTGATTGAGAGATTTCCAAAAAAGGTTCTGGACTGAGAAAGTCCTTCCTCTCTGCTATAGAGGCACATTATGGGAATGAATGTGAAGTAAGCCTCACCACTCCACCCCTGTCCTCAGGCTCCTGGCTAACGAAGCTAAGTGATTTCATGGTCTGTCCTGGATCCCAGGCTGGTGTCTCTAACCTCAGAGAATAAAAGGACTCTACCTTCTTTTATTCCATTCTTGTTTTCCCAAACATTAAACAGTGCCTTCTAACTGCAAGGCATCATGTTAGCCACTGAGAACACAAAGCCAAATAGTATGTATATTCCTTCTCTCAAGGATCTGATGAGAATAAAAAAGAAAGAAAGGTGGCTCAGCCTGTAATCCCAGCACTTTGGGAGGCCGAGGACAGTGGATTGCCTGAGCCCATGAGTTTGAGATCAACCTGGGCAACTTGGTGAGACCTCATCTCTACAATAAATCAAAAATTAGCCGGGTGTGGTAGCACACACCTGTAGTTCTGTCTACTTGAAAGGCTGAGGCGGAAGGTCTGGCAGAGCCCAGCAGGTCGAGGCTGGGGTGGCCATGAGTGTGCTACTGCATTCCAGCCTGGGCAACGGAGTGAGACTCCAACTCAAGAGAGAGAGAGAGAGAGATACAAATAAGGACGATCTTTGTAGTGATGTAGATCAATACCTTTTTTTTTGAGTTGGAGTCTCACTCTGTCACCCAGGCTGGAATGCAGTAGCACACTCATGGCCACCATGGCATCCATCTGCTGGGATCAGGTGATCCTTCTGCCTCAGCCTTCCAAGTAGCTGGAACTACAGGTGCGCGCTACCACGCCCGGCTAATTTTTGATTTATTGTAGAGATGGGGTCTCACCAAGTTGCCCAGGCGGGTCTCAAATCCGCAAGCTCAGGCAATCCACTCACCTCAGCCTCCCAAAGGCACGGGATTACAGGCTGAGCCACGAACCCGTCTGATCAATACCTTGATATGTAGGTGATAAAAGGGCATAGGACTACATACATTGCTTCAATGTTACTTTCCTGGATTTGATACTGTACTATTTAGTTATATAAGATGTAGCCATTGGGGGAAACTAGTGAAGGGTATAGGGGACCTTTCTGTACTATCTTTGCAACGTTCTATGACTCCATATTTATTTAAAAATAAAAACAATTTATAAAAGGATATGAGAGGTAGTTGCTCGTATTTCCTTTTTTTTTTTTTTTTTTTTTGAGTCAGGGTCCCACCCAGTTACCCAGCCTGGAGTGCAGTGGCACAATCACAGCTCACCACAACCTCAACTGCCTGGGTTCAGGTGATCCTTCCACCTCAGTCTCCCAAGTAGCTGGAACTACAGGTGCCCCACCACCACTCCTAGCTAATTTTTTTGATATTTTGCTGTCACGAGGTCTCGCTATGTTACCCAGGCAGGTCTTGAACTCCTAGGCTCAAGCAATCCTCCCACTTTGGTCTCCCAAAGTGCCAAGCTTATAGGTATGGGCCATCAAGCCTGATTCAGTTCCATTTTTTACCCAAGAATTTAAGTTAAGGGAGGAAGTTCAATGACTTGGTCAAAGTAACAGAACAGAGTGTGCATTAAGCAAATGCATGTTTAGGTCTGGAGTTCAGAAGAGAAATCTGAGCTGTTTGTGGAGATCTAGTAGTCATCAATCATGGCATGATAATGAATGGTGTGGAAGTGGATGAGGCCACAGGTGGAGAATGTTGGACAGCTAAGAGCAGCATTATTGACGAAGTGAAGAAAGAGACCAAGAGGACCGGCCAGAGAGAAAGAAAGACACCCCCACAGAATAGCTATCATGGAAGCCCAGGAGAGAAATGCATCTGCAGAGTCAAATGCTGCTGAGAGCAATAAGGACAACAAGGGGGACAACGACAGGTGTCCTCTGACTTCTGCCACAAGGAAGTCACTTGTGCTTGTTGAATATGAATGAGAAGAGAGAGGCTAGAGGCCACATGTGTCAGAGGTTCTTTTTGTTGTTGTTGTTTTGAGTTGGAGTCTCACTCTGTCACCCAGACTGGAGTGCAGTGGCCGCTCCTGGCCACCGCAGCCTCCACCTTCTGGGCTCCGGCGATCCTTCCACCTCAGCCTTCCAAGTAACTGGAACTACAGGTGCGCGCTACCACACCCGGCTCATTTTGATTTATTGTGGAGATGCGGTCTCTCCAAGTTGCCCAGGTGGGTCGCGAACCCGCGGGCTCAGGTAATCCACTCACCTCAGCCTCCCAAGGCGCGGGATTACAGGCTAAGCCACCGAGCCCGGCTTCAGAGGCTCTTTTAATGCACTCCTCTGGTGTGCAGAGAGACAGGACAGTAGACAGAACAGGAGGTGCAATTTGAGGGAGGGTTGTTTGTTTTAAGACGGGAGAAGCAAGGGAGACAGAGGTTGAAGACTTACAAGAGAGAGAAAGCAATCGATTGAAGAGAGGGGCCCAGAGGATAGAGGGACAGGATCAAGAACAGGCAGAGACATTTGGCCTTAAGGGCAGGGAGGCTTCTTCTAGGGAAGAGGGGCAAAGGGAGAAGCAATGAGGGTGAATGTGGCTGGGTGTGAGAATTGTCAGTAGAAATTTGGCAAGTTCCTTTCTGAGAACTTCCGTGTTTCTCTGTGAACTAGAAGGCAAGGTCATCGCGGAGGGTGAGGGGACAACAAGGAGCATCAGAGGTTTGCGGTGACTGGAGGAATTCTGAAATGGCTGTTGGAGGACAGAGACAAAGGTGACAGGCTATCATGGTGAGGAGGCTGGGCTACACTGAGGGCTGCAGCACATGCAGTTGGTGCCCCCTAGCATCCCCTTGGCACTCATGGTTCTGGTCCCCACATGCTGGTAGCTTTTTGCTGGAAGCACCTATGTACAACTCTTCCCGAGGGTGTTCTCTGGCTGGGAGCTTGTGTGATCTGTACACAAGGCAACCTGGAATGAAAGAAAGTTAAGACCACTGAGAGCAGCCCTCAACCGATGGCAGAGAGAAATGGGGGATTCACAAGTGGGCTCTACCGTCTCTCGAAGATTCCCTGGAACTGAGCTCCAGCTGTCCACAGTGGTCATCTGCTCATCAACACACTCTGTTCCCCTGTCCTCTCTCTCTCTCTCTCTTTGTCTGTCTGTCTATCTGTCTGTCTCTCTCCTTTTCTTTTCTCTCTCCTCTATCCATTCTTCTACTCGGGATTATCTCCAGATAAACCACTTGCACTCAAATCCTTGTCTCAGGCTCTGCCTTGTGAGAACTATACCCAAGACAAGGATCCAGCTGAAGTCACGGAATATCAGTGTATGGTGAAACCCATCTGCCACGATGTGATGCTCTGGCTGTGTTTGGGAGCTTGAGTAAGAAAACAAAATCACATGCAAATCCAAAAAGGATAGAAGGCTTTGCAGCAGGTGCAAAGAAAGTAATGAGGCAAAGGTGTTTAGGATATTGGCAGGAGAACATCTGAAAGATGAATCATCAGATTTAAGATGAAAGGGGAGTGGATCACAGGACCTGAAGCAAAAGGAGAACAAATGCATTCTGATGGTGGAACTGGCCAGTAGAGAGAATGAGGATGTGGTCAGGGACACGGGTACCTGGTTAGTAATTTTAGAGGCAAGGCAGTTTGTGTAGACTGTGGCTGTAAGTGTATGTGACTGTAGAGGATCCATCTACCGAATTATATTGTAAATGAGGGATTAAAAAATTATTGAGGCCGGCTCGGTGGTTCAGCCTGTAATCCCAGCACTTTGTGAGGCCTAGGCAAATGGATTGCCTGAGCCCATGGGTTCAAGACCAGCCAGGAAATTTGGAGAGATCTCGTCTCTACAATGGAGGGGTGCGCAGAGAGGGGAAGGGAGGTGGGATTAATGGTAGTCAATATCTGTCTGGGGATGGGGGTATACTCCTTATCAACAAGGGTGACTGAACGATGCATATTTGTATACCTAACCCTTAACTGTACCCCACAATTTTAAAATAAAAAATATGTTTAAAAAAAATCTACAACAAATTAAAAAAAAATTAGCCAAGTGTGGTAGCACATGCCTGTAGTCCTGGCTACTTGGAAGGCTGAGACAGAAGGATCTCCGGAGCCCAGCAGGTCGAGGCTGGGGTAGCCGTGAGTGTGCCACTCACTGCACTCCAGCCTAGGCAACAGAGTGAGAGTCCAACTCAAACGAAAAAGAAAATTATTGCAACTGAAGATGGGATGGTTTAGGTCACATTGGATGATAGTGGTTTGGGAGACTATGAACCAAGTGCCAAAGTCTAAGATTAATAAAGGCAGAATTATCAGAAACTCTACTGGTGAGAAGGGATAAGAGTTGGCATAATTGAATGGATGGGCCTCAAGGGATCAATTGTGGGAGCCATCTTTCTGTGTCAAGATAGATTTTTTTCTTTTTAAGGGCTGCATAGTATTCCAGGGCTGCTTAGACCACAATTTACTTAGCCAACCCCTACTGAGGAATATTAGTTACTTCCTATTTTTCATAATCATAAAGTGTGAATACATTTTTTTAAATTTCTGTACTATCTCCTTGGAGTCAAGTCCTGCAATGAAGAATATGAACATCTTATGTTTTTTGTTTTTAGAGATGGGGTCTTGCTCTGTTGCCCAGGCTGGAGTACAGTGGTGCAATCATAGCTTACTATAGCCTTAAACTCCTGGGGGTCAAGCGATCCTGCCGCTTCAGTCTCCCAAGTAGCTGGGACTACAGGCATGTACCACTATCCTTGGCTAATTAAAAATTTAAAAAAAATTTTTTTTGGTAGAGACAGAGTCTTGCTATGTTGACCAGGCAGGTCTCAAACTCCTGGCCTCAAGTGATCCTACAGACTCGACCTCCCCAAAAGCTGGGATTACCAGCATGAGCCACAGTGCCTGGCCTCTGTATCTCATGCTCTGATACTTTTTGTCAGATAAACTTTTGAGAAAGTTGTGCCATTTTCATACCCACAGAAAAAGCACAAAGTGTATATTTGTCACAACCATGCCAATGCATAAGTCTGATAAATTTTTAGAAATTGCCAGTCTGATAGAAAAAATTATTTCATTATTATTTTAATTTGCCTTTCTGAATATTAGTAAAATGAATGTTTTTCCATGTTTATTGTTTATTGACCATTTTTTTGTTTTTGTTTTTGTTTTGAGCTGGAGTCTCACTCTGTTGCCCAGGCTGTGGCTCAATTGATCCTTTCGCCTCAGCCTTCAGAGTAAGTGGAACCGCAAGCAAGCACCACCACACCCAGCTAATTTTTTTATTTATTGTAGAGATGATGTTTTGCCAAGTTACCCAGACTGTTCTTGAACCTCCAGGCTCAGGCAATTCTCTTCCCTCAGCCTCCCAAAGTGCTGGAATTACAGGTGTAAGCCACCATGCCTGGTCTACCGTTTGCATTTGTAATATATGTGTTTGTAACTTTTGCCCATTTTTATTAGATTTCTATAAGCTCTTTTATTATTGTGGATACTAATCCTTTGCCTTGCAATAGTATTGTTAATACTTTCCCATTTGTCATTTCTTTCCTTTTTTTTTTTTAACCACACAGAAGTTATTGTTCTCTGCAGTATTTATTTATCATTATTTTCTCTACATTCTTTTGCCTTTATGTTTGAAAGTATTTACATTTAAATATTTGAACTGTCCATAAATTATTTATTAATACATGCAATGAGGTAAGGATCTAATATTTCCCCTGTAATAACTAGCCAGCTTGCCCAACATTTTTGAATGATCCATCTTTTTCCTCCATGATCTGAATGCCATTTTTGGTCACACAATCACATAACTAGTGCCTGGTTCTCCTCCACGTCCCCCACCCTCTGCAATCCTGGTTTCAGAGTAGGAGAACCAGCCCAGCCCTTGGCTCATCAACAGCTGGGGAATCCAGTGGTGTCTCAGACGGAGTCCAGGAAGCAGGGGGAGAGGGTGGGATGGATGCAGTATTGCAGCAGCACTCAGGAACAAGACTGACTCACACAGTGACGGGAACATTCATGGGCGGCTCCTTCGAAGTACAAAAATAAATGGGTATTTAACGGAGAAGTGGCAGACTGCCTGGGCATTGATTCCCTGGACTGGGATGATGGCTCCTCTGTTCTGGCCGTTGTTTTGCGTGCTGGTATGATGGCTTCATCACAGCTCCAGGATCTGCCCCGTGAACACTGATCTCCAGCTGGAATCCCAAGGCACCCCAGATCCTGGTGCCCCTGCATACCCTGCTCCTTATTGTTTTCTCTTTCTCTGTTCCTGCTTCGGGGTGCCATTGCCTTTCTTTTGGGCATTCACCCTGAATGAATGTTTTTCTCCATTTCTTCTAAATCTTCACATTACTTTTGTCTAAGGGTAGCCTTCTTAACTCCTCAATCAAACCCTACCAAAAGAGAGTTATTTTTTTGTGTTTCGAATATTGAAAGAAAGGAAACAAGAAAGTGTTTCCCTGATCCAGGCATTCTCTTACATAAATTATTTCTTTCTTTTTAATGTTTTTGTAGAGACATGATCCCGCTATTTTTCCCAGGCTGGTCTTGAACTCCTGGGCTCAAGTGATCCTCCCACTTGAGTCTCCCAGTGCTGGGATTACAGATGTGAGCCACTGTGCCTGGTCACATTACATAAATTATTGAGCAAAATTAAGAAAGGGCATGTGTGGTGGCACATGCCTGTAGTCCCAGCTACTTGGGAGGCTGAGGCAGAAGGATCATCTGAGCTCAGGAGATAGAGGCTGCAGTGAGCTGTCATCATGTCACTGCACTCCTGCCTTGTCTACAGAGTGAGACTCTGACTCGAAAAATAAATAAACAAATGCATAAAATAAATTTAAAAATTAAAAATAAAATTTTATTAATTGGGAGAGACAACTATAGACTCTCATCACAGTGTTCTTTGTATCATTCCAACAACCTTAGTGATGTTAGTGCTGTCTCTGCTGGCTCAGCCAGTGGAGATTTCTGCTAGTCTCTTTTTTTTTTTTTTAACTTGGAGTTTCACTCTGTCA